>NC_071094.1:11727002-12027002 GCF_027358695.1 Spea bombifrons
CTTTTGTTTTAGCCTGACAGGACCATAGTGCTTTTATATGTTTATTAAATGTTCTTCTTGCGTGTTATTCTGATGTATTAGGGCAATTCCCATCATCCACAGAAGTTATAAGAGTTGTAAGTAAATCTGTTTACAGTTTTTTTTACCTCGTTGTATGTAATGCTTCTAATGAGCCAGGGTTGGGCTTGTGTACTGTGTTAGCAGGGAACAGAAAAGTTATATACTTTTGCTCTTTAGGCTGCTTACTCTGATTTCCAGTCTTGAAATTGACTCTCGTTCTTGGCCTCTTTACTAAATGCTGACTTAGAGCCACTGCAGCTTTAAGGGAATTTTGTGATTTGTTTCAGCACTCAGGTGCTCAAGAAATTCTCAGCAACATCGCCCAGGAGCCTCTCAGTGGCTGTTATATGTAGGAGATTACTGAGTTTAATGATTAGCTCCTACAAGACACAGCTGATGCCAGAATCTACCCCCTTTACACCTAATTAGCCTCATTAATGAGCTCTCCTGCTCTCCATAGAGAGGGCTCCCTTCTTAGAATATAGAGCAGAAATACCTCACTCAGGTAGAGTCGTCTGAAACCATTAATTAATGTCTCAAACCTGCAAATCCTTATGACTCCTGTTGCCTGAGAGATGCTGAGCTGAAACTAGCCTTGTTTACAATGGCAGTGTTAGAAGATCTTAACTCCTTGAAAGCCCTGTGAGACCTCTCCTCTTTTGTGCATGTTACCTTAAATCTTAAAATCTCACAGTAAAGCACAATAACAAAAATAACATTTGTCTAACATGATGTTAATTTAGTACAAAAAAACATTTAATTGCATAACTCTTATATGCAAAATTGGATTTCCTAATTTATGAAGCACTCAGTCCCTAGATCATGTACCATTTGCTTAGAAAGCCAGTATCGGAGGTTCATCTGTTCAATAAATAGATATTTCCTTTGACTTACCACTGAATACCAAAGACTTGCAGTTTCTATCTAGTGGTTATAGTGGATAAATAATCCTGTACGCAAAGACCTGCCCACAAATGTATTTGCACAATGGGAGATTGCATAGTTTTTGTACGCACTTCTAGTCTTTTGTTTTATTCTGTTATAAATTATTCTTTCAATTATATAGTCAGTGATGCATGCAGTTACAATAAGTCAATAATTAATAAGTATCATTTTGTATATTAAAAACACCCGCCCACATACAAAATAAGCTAAATATAAAGTTGCTGCATATTGCCATCATACTGTCCAGATATCAGGGGTATACTTTCAGTATCATGATCATAGAATTGTAATTTTCAACTCACTTTTAATTTAGTGACTATGCTTCCTGGTCTAAATAGCTATATAATACAGGAAAAATCTCTTGTGGCAAGTTTCAACATTCACAAAGAACAGTGAATACCTAACATAAAGTAGCAAGACCTGGCATAATACATTTGGTCTAAAAGTCTTATGTGTGTCATGGGAATGAATTTGAGATGTATGTAAGGTTTTCACACGACTCTTAAGTCATCCTTTCACATGCAGTCAGGCCAGCGAGAGGAGTCTCTTCTTAACAAAAAAAAAACAACTTCTCTCTCTATAACACTCTCTATAACACACACACTGTCTCTCTCTATAACACTCTCTATAACACACACACTGTCTCTCCCTATAACACTCTCTCACATTCACTCTGCCTCTCTATAACACTCTCATTCACTCTCTCTCTATATATAACACTCATTCACACTCTCTCTCTATATATAACACTCATTGACTCTCTGTCTCTGTAAAACTCATTCACACACACACTCTCTCTATAACACTCTCATTCACACTCTCATGCTGTCTGTCAATGTCTTCCTACCTTCCCCACCGACCGTTTACGTGCCCATGTCTCCCTGCCTTATTCCCTGATACTGAGGAGAAGCAGATGAAGAAATAAGAGAGAAGATCAAGAAGAGGCAAGATAAGGAGCAGAGTTGTGGAATAGGAGACAGGAACGCGGAAGTGGCTGGCAGAGACGGTAGGGAGACATTGAGAGAGTGTGTGAGAGAAAGTGAATGAGACCGTGAGAGGGTGTGAGTGACAAGCCCCTAGGATTAGTCGGCGGTGCTGCGGATCTGACGTTCGAATAAAAGGCAACTTCGATTATTAGGCGAGATTGGTGTTTCAGATAATTTTTTTCTAAAAAGAAAAAAAAAGGCTTGTCTTATAATCAAGCAAATACCATAGATTTTCTGTATGAGGGCCTCATCGATGCCTACTGTGTCTATTATCAGCCGCAATGAAGGCTAATTAAAATGAGAAGGGGAAACTGTTATTGTTTTTAGCAGTAAAAATATAGCTCGAAATATATAACACAAGTGAGTATACATCGCTGTACATTGCTATACTTGTATATATGGTTATGATGAAATGGCACAAATCTTCAGGCAGATGTGTGTACGGTGAGTAGTGTCTGCTCTTACCTGCAATACCCTTTACAAGGCACTTCCTGTTAATGAAATGGCTAACGGACTTAAGCAAAATATATTTGATACATAAAACTTATAAAAAAAAAAAAAAAAAAAAAGCATGGTTGGGGTTAATAGTGGAATACCCCAAGGGAAGAGGTTAGTTAGTACAACAGAATCATGAACCATTGTAATATTCTGAGGTTTGTGATGGGAAGCAGCCCTCAGCTTCACACAGGGCCCTCCGGAGACAAGACGCAGTATTGTTAGGGAAGACAAGCATGGAAATGATGGGCAAGGGCACTGTGCTCTGGAGGGCAGTGAACTTGGCATTTTCTGGCCCTACAAACAAGCTGCCCATCTGGTCTCTGTCAGATTATGTTAAGAGTGCATCTGGACCTAAGCCCCAGAGTTTCAGCTCCGAGCTGGTCATGTGATGGTCTCCACGACAACTGGAGGTGCGGTGTGAATGTCGAGCACAGAGCCAGATGCTGGTTTTCACGTGTTGTCTAATTAGACACCTCTTCTAAAAATGCAACTGTCTCACGCACGCAGAGACTCAGTCTATATATATATATATATATATATATATATTTTTTTTTTTTTTTTTTTTCTGACCATCAGAACAGGAGCACCTAGCGTATCATATGCATTCTACTTTAAGCCGATACATATTTAATCTGTTTGTTAACAAACCTGTAGTTAAAGTATTCTGTTCCGTTCAAATATTTTATTAATAATAAAATTAAGTATTTGTTAAAAAAATAAAAAAATAAAAAACTCAATTTTGCAAATAATGCTTTTACGAAAATATATTTTACTATATAAATTAACAGTGTTATGAAATAGTAACTAAATAAAGTTTAAAAAACATGGGAATGCAGGACATAAATGTGCAGTCATGTATAAGCTATGAAGCCAGCTGCTTGCCATTGCAGGTGTCGTAAAAGACCACTGTGCTTTTTTCAGAACTTCCCAGAGAAAAAAACTAGTTATTTTAAGTGGTTATACCCAGTCACCTATCCTGGCCTAGGTTGCCAAGGCCTAGCATTACCCCTGTTACAAAATTGGGGGGCAGGTTGCCCTGTTGGGCGATCAAGTCACCCGGTGTCCCACTGTACAATGGGCCAGTTACAAGAGAGATCATCCCCCAGCACTCATATCCCGCCATGTCTTGTATTAAGGATGCTGCGCAGCACAATCTTGTGATACTAGTAATAAAAATCAAGTTTTTTATTGACAACAGGACAAAGTCACGGCTGTGTCTGTTTGTCCTTGTATGTAAAACCAAGTAGATGCCTTTGTGCATGACATACAGGTTCGGAATTAAATGAGGAGTAACATAGTTATTTGTACATTGTAAGTAATTGTAAGTAACATTTAACAGTTTGAAATCCCACTGCTGGTGAAAATGATTTCATGATAGATTCCAATTCCACGTGTTACTGCTCTAGGGTGATACAGTATGTGCACATTGTAAATACACCTGTGTGCCTCTATGGTGGGCTCAATAAATTTATGTTTGGCCCATTCAGCGGTTCATGAAGCGGACTGCTACTGTGTTATGTTTTGCCTTCTGGTTTATGACGCTGAAAGATTGAGATACAGTTAAAAATGTTGATCGTTATATTGGTTCTGTTATATCATGCTTTTTGTAGCCTGTTACTAATTGTACAGCTCTGTAAAATGCAGCGGAGCTATATAAACGGAAAAATAAAATAAAAACAGTTTTTATTATGGCACGGTTTAGTGGCTGGAGTACAATCTCCCAAATACAAGTTTTTTGACAGTATTTTTATTTCCACCGGATTTTGCTCAGACATATATATATATATATATATATATATATATAAAAAAATACTAATCATGAAATCACAAAAAGGATGTTCTTCATTACTAATTAAACATCTTCTTATTAGAAAGATTTACATAGCACGAGGTTACTTATCTTCTACTTAGATTACCATATTTGCTTGATTATATGATGATCAGAATTTGAATATTAATTTAGAAAATATTAAGAAAATTTTTTTTATTAGTAAATAGTAATTCACATGTAAATGTGGGTAGGTTTCTGGTACTTATTGGGTCATATACAGCTCATAATTGGGTTTTGGTTCCAGGATCACAACATCATTAGGTGCTTAATTTAGCTTCAAAACACAATAAGTTAGGTTCCCTGGATGCAATTTTGCCTCACTGCATTGGATACGCACAGTATCTATTGGTTTGGATTCCTAGAGAGTAAGATTGCTAATTGATTGTGTTTGATTCCCCTATACAAAGCTGTTTGATATAAGTTACATTCCCAGGCTGTTTATTCTTGGTGCAACGTATAGCACATAATGTACGTTAAGACAAGAAAAGTATGATCTTGATTTTACCCACATTGACTATTTCGTTTGACAACCATAGGTAGTTTTTAAAACATATCGTACTGCTTCCTATTTATAATTTCTTTCAAATGTCATATATTATTTAGATCTCAGAAAACAAAATCTTTCTTAAATTGTTTACTGATTTTTACAGCGATCGGACTGATATAAGATGGGGGCGGGTGTCACAAGGAATATCTTAACTATAGTAAGCCTGAATACACCACCTCTTAAAAAAATAAAATGCCAGGAAGTACAAAAATGATACAATTAAGCTAAAAATGGAAATGTGTGGATTATGCATGGAAGGGAGGTGAAGGAAAAAACCATGGTGGATGTGTAAGTGTGAAAACTGGGTGAATGGGTGAGAAAAGGGTCAGATTGCAGACAGAGAGAACACAGGGGTAGGGAGCCACAAAATGGATTAAAGGGCAGAGAGCCACGATCTGAACTAAAAAGAGTGCTAATGTTATGCACTTCAGTAGGGGATTAAATCTGAAAAGCGATAATAGTCTGAAAGATCTGAAAAAATGATTACACCAAAGCCAGCATGTACAAGAAAATAACCTTTCAGTTTTAGAAAAAAAAGTAATATTTGATGTGGAAGTACACAAATAGTGGATTTTGTTTCTCCGCCTTTTGTCTGATGCATCAGACTGCTTATGAAAGCGCACAAGAGACCAGATGAAAGCACCATTTACCTCTTTGAGGATTTCATTTCAGCACTGAGTGGGTTAAGTGATTGCGTATTCTCTTTCTTGGGTGTATTTTTCTTTTGTGATGTTGGGATATGAATTTGACATAGAATATGCCTCCAAAAAATAGTGACCCCTGGGGTCGTGTGGGATTTGCAGTCATAAGAAGTTTGTTGCCGATTTCTCAGATGTGATTTATCCAAGGAACGATACATGTAGAAAACGAAATATTATATCATTAATATTTATGCATATTATATGGTAGGCTCACACTTTATCATTTTCAACTAAACAAAGGATGCAGCTGTTGTATTTGATTTCTACTTATGGGTTTCTATAAATTGTTCTCGCAATTCTGCTGACTCTCCGCATGCTTCAGGTTCCTAAATTGGTCCTCGGTGCAGAGGGGCATCTGTCTCTAGGTTTTTAAGACACTGTGTGGAAAAAATAGCCCCTTTTTAACCCCTTAAGGACAATGGGCGGTCCCTAAACCCATTGAAAACAATGCATTTTGAGCCTGTACATGTACAGGCTTTGTCATTAAGGGGTTAAAATCAATGGTTTGTATTCCTTTAGTATCATTATATACAAAGTATGGAAAGTAGTGTAGTGTTGTAACAACATGCAACAACAACAAAAAAAACAATTATACATCACAAAGCACAATTAAATACAGTAATACATCACTTCGTCCCCATCCTCTGAAGGACTCCCTTAAACTCCTGAGAGGGCTACACAGCTCCCTAATCTTCTTACATGATGGCGCTACCTCTGCTCCTGAAAAATCGATTTTCATGATCAAATCTTTTGCTTGTTCCATATTTATGGCAAGAGTACAGAAAGGATTTTATGAAGAGAAAATCAGTGTTTCCAATGCAGCCCGCAGTCCCCCTCTAGCATTTCATAATGACAGAAAATGTGGGAGATTTCATTTTTTCTTTCTTTTATATATATATTTTTTTCCAGTAGAGAAATCAATTTAGGTATTAAAATTGTCTTTTTAATTCAGTGTGTTAAAAAATATTTTTAAAGTGTGCATTATGTATATGTCATATATAAAATGTATATCCTTGTTCCCCCTATGAACACACAAAGGATACAGATGACCACTGTTGCTTCACCTTTCTTCTCCTGGATTATATATATAATTATCACATGCTAATCCCAACAGTGTGTCTGCACATAGACACACACCAATTATGTCCCTAGCCTGGGTTCTTGGGTCACTCAAGTTCTCACTCAGACTCTGCTGGCCCACCTCAATCTATTTTTCTACTCTATACTCTAGAGCAGCGGTCCCCAACCTTTTTAGCACCAGGGACCGGTTTTGGGGAAGACAATTTTTCCACGGACCGAGGGTGGGATGTTTTGGGTTCGATTCAAGTGCATTACATTTAATGTGCATTTTACTTCGATTATTATTATATTTATTATCTATTATTATTATTATTGATATATTTATTATTATTTATAATACTCCACAGCACTCCAGACCTGGCTGTGTTTAAATATTAAACTTGTAAAGTAATGGAAAGCTGCTCCTTCTCTGGCTGCCTGTCTTCTTTCCTCGCGGCTGCCGCCAAAAAGAAAAAAACGCAGTGTGAAAAACTTTATTGAAGACACAGCCTTCCCATGCAGCGCCACGGTCAATCCGCTCCGCAATGCGATGCGCACATAAGTTTTACCGTAGTCGGACAGTCTTGACAAGCCCAAAATAATTGATTTTATAGCAGGCAGCGGCAGGTGGTGACTTTTTGTTTTACTTAGGGGAGGGCTGGCAGCCTAAGGCCTGGGGGCAAGTCTAGTCAAGTGGTCCGTTGCGCCACCGAAACAACCCACCATCCATGCCCATCTTTTCCTGATTTTCTAACGGATATTGATGTAATGGTATTGGGAGTTCATCAGTACACTGAAAAAAAGTCATCATACATGGGATGACTGAAGCCACAATTTAGTGCCACTAATCCTTTTTAATAAAATATGCAGATTGAAATAGAGTAAATAACACAAATCCTTTACTTTCCTCTCACTGAATATGGACCTAGAAAGTCTTGTCCTCTGAAGTGACTACAAATTCAGAGGGGAATTTTATCTCTGGATAAGTAAAAAAAATAACTAGTTCAATTAATCTCTACAGTAAGTAAAGTGCCAGGAAACAGATGACTAAATACACACCACGACAGGTTGTGCCACACAGACCCCCAAACACACACACCAAGACATGCTCTGCCACACCGACCCCCAAACACACACCAGCACAGGCTTTGCCACACCAACACACCAAACACACAAACACACCAGGACACCGCCACCAAACAGACACAGTAGGACAGGCTCTGCCACACCGACACCCACATCAGTACAGGTTAATCTACACAAAGCATAAAAAATGCTTCCCACACTGGTTTGTTTGTGTGTTTCCCCCCTTGCAACTTTAGATTCAATGTATTCCCCCACACCCCTGTGTATTTCCCCATGTGTATTTGTGCCACCAGCCGGTCCCTTTTGTGCATTTATGCCCCCACACCCTCATGTATTGATTTATGTGATGTCCCCAGCCAGCCCCCCTTTCTTTTGTTTTGATGCCCCCTTTTGTACTGGTTAATATACCCAAGTGTATTGCCCCCAGCCATACACCCCCCTTTGTGTATTGATTTATGTGACACCCCAACTATTTTTTTTTAATACTTTTGCTGGCTTCCTTCCCTGCAGACTGCTCTTCCAAAACATAAAAAAGTGCTTACGTGAGGTGGATGCCTCCTCCTCCGTGGTCCGATGATTCTTGCCACTTATTGCCAGCTTGTAGCTGCCCTCCTCCTCTTTAGTTCAACAATGCTTGCCACTGCTTAAAGCAGCCAATCAGTTGCAAGAAAACGGCCCCTCTGAAATAAATTGGTGCACTTTCCACACATGAGCATAAGGGGTCCCAATCAAGTCCCCCAAGCCAGAGCTGGAGCAGACTGGAAGTGACACAGCTGAACACATCTCCTGTTCGGAAACTAGCTTGCAAAAATAACACCATACCATTCATATGCACGTTCTCTTTAAGTTAAAAATGCATTGTTTTTCATGTAATAATGCATTGTTTTTCATGTAATATTGCACAATAAATAAACAACATGAAATAACGATAGAAGACATCAAAATTATGTTCTACACAAGCTGATACTGGTATAAAATCACAGAATATAGACGCATACAACATAATTCTGAATATCTCTAAAACTGCATTTTGTCCAGGTTCCCAGTAATAGATTTATATGCTATTATGTTGTAGCAAAGGGAATTATTCAATTCAAACAATCTTCCTGCCATCATATACTGTATAGCCTTCCCATATCATATCAGGTGAAATTCAAAAAGGACAGTGAATTTTAACTAACTGGAGCTAGTGATGGGTGGGCTTCTTTGCCTTCTCTCGCTCATCGTTAGAAGCATTTTACAGCCGTTTGTTTTGGCATTCATTTACACATTCCATGTTTTCATTTTCCTCTCGTAAATCCTGCATCTCTCTCAGCTTTCATTAGGGCAGCTCTTTATTAGAAACCTACATTGCTCCCCTGCGTCTTGTATCTTTTAGTACAAATGTTTTTTTCTATGACATTGTGCCAACATCTGCTGGTGGAAGACCGTTGGAACCATTCAGTACAACTTTAAATAATCATATTACTTTTAGGAATGAACTGACCAATACAGTCCTTGATGGTCACAAACAACCCAAAAATGTGACACAATGTCATAGATCCACAATCTCTTAAGGTTTCTCTTTCTAGAAAACAAATACATTTTTGTTTCGCTCACATACATGAACGTAGCGTGTTGGATTCTCATGCAGGCCACAATAGCTCTGTGCCTTTCACACCTGCTCCTAAAGAAGTGCTGCATCAGCATTAAATATGTATAGTTTAAATGTCAACAATGTTTCTACTTAATGGCAGTCCTGTATATTGGTAGGCACAAAATTAAAATTCACACCAGATGGTTATTATTTAAAAGTCTTACAAGCCGTGTTGTCAAGCCTTAACGTATGAAGAGATGGCCGTTACTTTTAGCGTGTGCGACTTTACGAAGCGAATAACTTCCATGTTGCTACAAGCTTTCTAGTAGCTTTCAGGATTGGCAAAAACATTTGAGTTTTGCACTAAAGTGGCAGGAAATATTTTTTCCATCCCAGAAGAAAATGAAGGAAACCTTATGTGTATTACAAGTTATGTTTGCACAGACTTTATCTTAAAGGCGGCATTAAAAAAAAACCGCAAAAAACTATCGCGTTACGGATGCTGCTGTGTGAACCAGAACAGTGAGAAGACTCTAGGCAAGAAATTAAGCCAGTTTTTTTATGGTTCCTTTAAGATAAATATTACTTTAAAAATAAGTAAGGTTTGCTGAATCATTTTGAGGTGTGAGAGAAAACATTGTCTAGTATTTCCGAGGTCCTGCTGTAGACCGAAGGACTTTCCAAAGTTTCTCTAGTTGTTGTCCCAATGATCTGGGTCTGAAGAGCAGAGCTTTCACATTTATTGCTTCTTTATTTTGAAACAATAGATTTCCACAACTGCAAAACTTTTCTTGTTGATATTTTGTTCTTACTAAACCAATCAATTTAATCTCACAATATCGATGCCTCATGCCTTCTTCCATCTCACTAATTTGCGTTTCACTCCCATTCAGCCAAAGCATGCTATCGTTTTCCCTGCTGTGCCTGAAATAAGTTGCTGTACAGGCCTTTCATTTGACTACTGTACAGATTCTCGAAAACATCAGGAAGCTGTAACAACTTTTTAACGAGCTCCAATAAAGCAAGCCAAAGGAGGTTGAAAATAAAAGCTCTTCACCTTACATTAGTTAGAATCTCCAAAGCCCAGAAATATATGCTAGGACTAATGAGATCATCAAATACTGCTCAGAAATATAAACTAAATAACACACAATATACAACCCATGTGGATTTGCAACATAAGCAACATAAGCAGCTGAAAAAAGTAAAAGTTTCTGGGAACCACTCTATTTGTACTTTTTTAACTCCGTCCATTCTTGAAATTTCTTGGAAATTGGGGAAAAAAAGAACAAAAAAAACCCAATATCATGTAATATTTGAACAGAACAGCTGCTTCACTATTGCTGATGTTCATGGCTTGTATTTCAAGGGTCCTATTTTTATGGGTGGAATAGAATTGTATGTCTATTTTATGTCCTTGCTGTGTCTCCTAAAACTTATCAAAAACAACAAAATAAAGCATTGGGTGACGGTGGTTCTTGTGGAACTTTCCTTTGCTCATAATTGCCTTTGACTTACTGGTTTCTTATAATATTATTAAGTCTTATAAATACTACATTTTAGGTGAATTTTTGTTGGATGCACCTATCATAATAATAGTTAGAACTTTTAATAAACGTGCTATCCAGGATTTTTTTTTACTTAATGTTGCAGTGTCATGCATGTCACTCCCAGAAAGTAATGACCTCTCTCGAGGGTGCCCGAGGAGCACATATCCATACTCGCTTTTGAGTGTCCTACACTTAAATCTGCATGGGGATGTATATTTATGTATGATATATATGCATTTATTTATATATTAGGGATATCCATTCCCCAAACAAGTGTAAATTAAGTTATTAAGTCCATGTGGCATTTACTCCATTTATTGAACCTTTGAAATATATGTGACCTTTTTCAGCATCCCCCATAGGAAGAGCATCTATTGCTGTAAATTATTATAATATATGCAGACATTTTCATATCAGTTTTGTCAATAACAACGACTCCCCGAGCACTAGGTATATCACAGAATAAGAAAAAATGGCATTCATAAAACATTTATAAGTGTAGCACAAGTAGGACTGAGTGTTTTTATCTAGAAAATAAATTAACATACAAGCAGTAATGTCACTGATGTGATGCTTCCACTACTATATGACGTTTATCCTTTCAGGGTGCATTCTTATGAAACTCTTATGGGGACCTAAAGCTTAAGTGCTTTCCACGTCTCAGATGAAGGAGCCATTTAAATCTATAATTTTAGAGGGCTGTGAATCAGTTGGCTATTACTTTTATTTATTTAGAATATTCAATGTTATTCTCGTATGTTTTTGTTCACTTCAGGTGATCCACTTTAATTTTTGTTCAGAAAGTTTGTTGAATTTTAAGAAGTGCTTTCACTATCGTGTTGGGTTTTTGACTTTGTAAGCAATACCTAACTTGACAAATATAGGTCACGTAAAGACGATAAACGTGAAATTGTTAAGGGAGCTGCCACACTTAAAGTTATGACAATTATATCACTTACAGTTCTAGATGTTCTTGAAGTTACTTTAGAGAACGTTCGTCAAATATTCCAGAAGTTCTGAATTTTAATCTATTTTTCACAGCAGCATATGTAGGCACATCCCTTTTGAGAGGATTTATAGATTGGGATGAGGTTAATCTTCTGATATAGCCTTTATCTTTTTTTTGTCAATGCAGGAGGAGCCGATCACGTTTTGTGAGGACACCTTTGTTTCCCATCGCTCCAGCAGTATGCGGCCATTCTTACAGAACGCAATACAGCTTCAGCTCTTTAAACAGGTATCCTGTTTTAAATGCTTGAACTCAAAGTAGGAGGATTGATATACAAGACTGTATTCTGATCCGTCTTTATTTTAGTTTATAGATGGACGTCTCGACTTGTTAAATACAGGAAATGGATTCAGTGATGTGTTTGAAGAAGAGATTAATATGGGTGAATATGCAGGTAGGCACAAAGTGAGAATAAAAATAAGATTGGTAACCCATGTTGATTGACCATTTCCATTTCTATTATCGTGGAAATGACGTCACTATGCATTGCAGCTCCGGGATCACCAATGCAATTAAAGGCCACATTAGGCTATGTTTACATGCAATTGCAGTACGGTGCATGATGGATTTACGTTGATATAAAACTTTAAATGAGACCTTTTTAAAATTGAAATAAAAAAGTGCACATCGTGTTATATTCATGTATAAATATTCATGTGACATATTATGCACTTTAATTATTTTTGTATCATTATAAACTTTACAGCGATTTGACATTTTAATATTTTACTATACAGGCAGTGATAAACTCTATCATCAGTGGCTTTCAACAGTAAAGGTGAGCAATGTTTGGGTTATATTGCAGTTCTCTATTGGATTTGTCCTGTCGTACGTTTCTGTTATCCCCTCTTTTTGAGTGTTTGGTTTATGGCGTGTGTCATGGTCATAGCTGGAAACTTCCCAGGGCAGGCTAACCTGAGCTCTCCCTCTTCTTGGGGAAAGAAGTGGTTGGGGAGTAGACATGGCCAAATGCTGCTTCCCATCCTGAGAAAGTGACCTAGGGAAGCAGAGAGTTCCCAGGTATGGCCATGGTCATAGGTGGAATTTAATCTTTTTTTGGCATATTGTATATATAATGTGTATGGAGGTGGATTTGTAATCTCTCTTGACACAATTAATTGCTTATATGGAAAGTGCCAAGTAGCATGCATTTCTTTTGCCAAGATATGTTGGTGTTTGTGGTTCTTTTATCTATGCCAAATTTGTCTTTATGTTGGTTTAAAGTGGTAAATTTGTAGGTCTGGAATTCGACAGCCGATAAAAACCATTTGGGCCATCTTGCCTGCCCAATTTTATTCCTGTTGTATAGGGTATTATATTGTATAGGGCGTTATATTGTATATGCCATAATTTGACCTGGAAACTTGGAGGGCATATATCAAATAAAATACACCTTGAAAGCGATTCCTTTATATATACTTATATTAATGTAGGAGGTAGCATTACATTAAATATTTCATGGTTTTCATACAATACTGTATTTAGTCACATAGACAAAAGAGCAACATAGAGAAACAATGCATAGGGGCTGTTTAAATCCTACATTTTCTCCCTGATCTGTTTTTTGTTCCTTGAAACAGAAAGGAAGCGGGGCTATCATTAATACTATGAAGACTAGAGCCAATCCAGCCATGAAGAATGCCTACAAGTTTGTAAGTGTATTATCTTGTTGTTTGCATAGTTTTATGGTATTACATGAAATTCCAGTGTATGTGTTATACATTGCTAGTCTAGCAAATACAAATATTGTTAGTATAAAATGACAGATTTTTGACCTTGCTGGATTATATTTGTAATGCCGGGTGTCACTTCAAGTACTGTGGATGGTAATGACAATTAAATGAATGCAGCATTATCATGAAATCCATGGAACTACTAAAATAAGTCTTCCACTTGCCATCCACACTTTTCTCCCATGGCTATCCTACTGACTTTTGTCTGACGGAATCAACATACAAAATGGGTTTATTGGTATGAAGAATCTACTGTATTCCCCTGCAAACTAGCCAGCCACATGGATTGCAGTTTCCTTTAGTAATGTAATTTCATTTATGATGCACATGCATTTCAAGCGCACAAAATGTAAAACATAGAAGCAATATGCTAACCTGTCCCTTTATCTCCCACAGGCTAAAGATCATGCGAAAATGGGAATTAAGGAGGTGAAAAACCGCTTGAAGCAGAAGGTACTTTAATATGTATTTATTGCTAATACGCGCCGAATAGAAAGTCACCCAGCCTTATGTTCTCATTAGGTCAAGCTTGGTGCAAGATCTCTTCTATAGAACCCACTAAGATGTCTGTTTCATATTTATAGTTATTTAAATCTAGCAGGAAGGAATTAATCTCTTATGAAACTTGTTGCAGTAAAAATAAGTTTCCATAACATGGGGCATATATATTAAGGGCACAGTGGCTAGATATAGAGAACATTGCAATAAATGTTCCATAAAAAAGTTATTTATTTTTAGTGCTTAGAATTTTGCAGTTTACACCAGGATTGTTTCAGTCCATTACATGTGCTTGAACCACCGTACAAAAGTGTAGTTTTGTGACTTATTACCAACATATTCTGTGGCAAATCCAACACGAAAAAGAACTTGTTAGTGTAAAAGCACCATCTTTATTATTCATTAAAACTTTGTTAGCGCTGATGTCACTTTTTCTCAGAGTTTGTTATCGTTACAATTACTTTAGGGTGGTGGTAACAGATTCTGAAGTATAGTTGAGGTATGACATTGTATCAATTTTCCAAGAATACATTTTGCCTACTTTTATCTGTTCAATGGAATCTTACAAGAGCAAGTAACAATGACTATTGAAACTGAGTTGGGGACATTCTGTCCCCAGCACCATATTAAACAGAACCTGTTCTTCTGTGTGCAACTTCATTGGAGGTCATGACCTTTTTTTACATTTGCAATTCAAACCCAAACCAAGAGCAGGATGGGGGCAAGCGGGCTCTTGATTATGTCTCCGAGGTCAGAAATGGGAGGCACCGAATCTTGTGCACTGAATCCATGCATCATGTCATCCCGCTAATGTGAGATAACAAGAAAGAGATATAGCAGACAAAGAAGTAATCATCCTGTTCATGCTTCACAATTCCCTCTGTCTTATAACATAAAAGGTTTGCTGGAACACCAGATAAAATTTATGTAAAAATGGATTCCTTGAAATCACAATTTGCAAATCAGGGGTTGTATGAAGACGCATATAAAATTAATGAAAATGTGTACATTTTGAAGGTTGATGCCCATATTGGAATTGTGTATGGTCTATTATGAAAATTGTTAATTTTCCGATTCTCAACTTATACCTAATAACGCAAAATGTGGGAGCAGTTTAATACTGTTGCTGTGTGAGTAACAATTTCAACCCCCCAGTTTAATTATTAGAAAAAAAAGGCAGACTAAGAATGTCAGTTTTGTTTAATTAAAAGAGATTAATCTTATGGAGGGAGCCAAGCTACTCTCTGTCAGTTTTGTTGCTGCTGTCATACTTGAGATGGCCATTACACGCCACAGTGTCATGTAACCCTTAGTTCAGGTTAAGTTGAGGGTCAGTCTGGTATATTTTAGCAGTTTTCTGCAGCTTGATCTGTAATTTTTAACTGATGACAATGTCAGGTGAATATATTTTACAATGAAAGTGTAAACCCAACTTTTAGGTTTGGGAGAGTCTGTTACTGTTGTTATGGCGGTCAGTATAATTTAGGATGTTCGGCTATCACCGGATAAATTTAGGATGTTAGGCTATAAGAGGATAAATCTTGTATTTGCCAGTGCCACTGAGCATAAGTCCATTACCTAGCACATTGTGGAGTTAAATGGGTTTAGAAAGCAGTGTTGCTGTAACAGCCGGGTTGTATTGTTTTGATGGTAAATTGAATTGAGCGCCTTCAAAGTTGTCCCAAATAACACATGATGGTAGGATGACCACATGTCAAAATTCCAAAAAATGTGCACCTCCCAAATGTGGCCTACTAGCCCCCAGACAACCTGACAAACCGATGCATAGGTAGTATCACTGTACTCAGAAGATGTTGCTGAGCCACCTTTAAGGGTTAAGAGGTGGTCACATTGAAATCTTGCAGCAAGCTGGTCAACAAACCTTATTCATCCAGAGTTCTTTATTGCTTAGAGTTAGACTGATCTGTCAGTACATTCCTTTGTTTATACTTTTTAACTAATCATAATTGAGAAAATTATAAATAAGCATGTAGAAGGTGCGGTCACTTCTATAATTGCATCAGGTGTGTGGGCTGATGATCCCAGAATGCAGTGCCAGCCATTGGTAAGTGCTTTGTTATCGAGTCTAGTATTTTGAACCACTGGTGAAAGGTTTAGCCAAACAGGATAGGTAGCAGCCAGTCAGTATGTAGGTTGATGTAGGTATTTACCATATGTAGGTAAGGCAGATGATTCTGATATATCTACAACTTAATTTATTTAATGTGTTTTACCCCATATTTTTCCATCCAGGATATGGCTGAAAATGGATGTACAGTATCAGAAGAGCCTCTTCCTAGGATGTCACCATCACCATCTGCAGAAAAGAAAGACCCAAAGAGCCGAGAGGAAAGGCGGCCTATCACAATGCATTTTGGGCAGGTATGATGATTTAGTTAGCCCCCCCCCCACAGTTTAGCAATCAGTCCTACACCATACAATATTTCAGTTAATAAAACATGTAATGTAGCTGATCAAAACTTAGCTGCAAATGTGACTTTTAATGTCAACTCAAGGTCCACTCTTTGCGGATGCGAAAAAAAATACTCTGCCTTTGGTGAAATGTTTTTGAGATTGTGCAGATGGTTCTATTAATAGCCAAAACACTCTACAGAGATATTGGAATCAAGGGTGACTATGGAACAATTCAAGCCACTCATTTCTCAGATTTCTCTAATTTTAAATCTAGCTAAAATACAGAGGTTTAACCTAAAGAAATATGAATGCAATTGTCCCACACAAGTATCCTTCAGACAATTTTTTTAGAAGTAGATTATGTGGTCTAAATTAGGTTAACCATACTACTATTTTTGTAACCTAATAATTAGCACGCGTAAATGATTTATTTAGACATCAAACTCAGGCTTGTAATATTGTAGGGTGACTTCATGTTTGGGCACATATACTTTACGTATATTTGTGTTTGTAAAATATAGTTTTATTTGTAAAATAATATTTTTATGATGTAGTTTACAAACTATTTCCATATCTTCCATTCTACACAAACATTGAATAGCTTTAGTGATTGTGTGATTTTTTTATTACATTTTATTAATAAAATAGCAACATAAATATATAATATAAATAAAATATACTGAACAGAACATACCGTATTTGCTCGATTATAAGACGAGGTTTTTTCCAGAAAAAAACTTCTGAAAAACCGACCTCGTCTTATAATCGAGGTCGTCTTGTAATCAGACCTCAGATCATCCCCCACGATACCTCACAATTCCATCGGCAGCCGCCGCCGCCGTATCAGCTGCAGCCACTGCCGCCGCCGCTTCTGTATTCGCGGCAGCCGCCGCCGCTTCTGTATTCGCGGCAGCCGCCGCCGCTTCTGTATTCGCGGCAGCCGCCGCTGCTTCTGTATTCGCGGCAGCCGCCGCCGCCGCCGCCGCTTCTGTATTCGCGGCAGCCTCCGTATCCGCGGCAGCCGCTGCCGCCGTATCCGCGGCAGCCTCCGCCTCCGTGATCCGTGGCAGCAGCCGCCGCCTCCGTAATCCGCGGCAGCAGCATCCTCCGATGCGGCCGAATCGGAAGCTGTGACCATAACAGATGCGCGGGTCACGTGGGTCGCGCTGTTCTCACCTGACCCAGCTTCGTTTTTTACGTTTTGTGCCCATGATTCTATGCAAATCAGTCCTACCTGACAGTCTGTGCTCCTGTTCACAATTTGTGAAGAGGAGCATAGACTGTCAGGTAGGAATGATTTGCATAGCTGGTTCAATTAGGGGCACAACCTAGTGAACTACATTTCCCATGATTCCCAGACCCCTTTAAGCGTGACTGAGGAGCATGGGACATGTTGATGGGACAAGTTGATGGGACATATAGATCTGCTATTCCCACTGACAGGTGAGAAAGAAAAAAAAAACACTATACACATGCAATAAGAAACCACCACATTACTACCACCATTCCCCTGTGTCATAGTGTAAAAGTGCATATGAGTGAGTGTCAGATTTTAAAAGTGCATATGAGTGAGTGTCAGATTTTAAAAGTGCATATGAGTGAGTGTCAGATTTTAAAAGTGCATATGAGTGAGTGTCAGATTTTAAGTGTGTTTATTTTACAGATAATCTGGTTGTTATATGTTAATGATTAAACTATTTTTATGACAAAAACAGTGGTTTTGATTTTTTTCCCATTAGGGTCGTCTTATATTCAGGCCTTTTCTTTTTTTCCCCAATAAGATCCAAAATTTGAGGGGTCGTCTTATAATCGGGGTCGTCTTATAATCGAGCAAATACGGTATTATATTGTTAACATCCACATACAAATGACAAATTCATAAAATAGATCATTCCAGTTTTCTGAACTCTAGAAAGTCTTAGAGATTGCAGTTCATTCTTCGTCATTCTGTACTTTTCTCAACTGGCAAAAATAAAATCCTGATTCTGTTATTTCAAACACTTTCTCCTGCCATTTTATGTTTATCACAAGCTTTAGTTATCTTGCTTTATCTGCCAGTGCCTTTGTCATGTGAAGATTGTATGTTTGTCTATATATATATTTTTTTTCTTTTTATTATTATTATTATTATTTTTTTTACTTTCATCCTTGCCTATTTTGTTTTATACGTTCCTTATTAAAATGTAACAAAAAGTATGGTAGGAGCAGGACAAACATATATTATATATTTTTTTTTATTTTTTTTTTGTTTTTTACTTCAACGCTGATCAAAGAAAATGTATACTCAGAAAATGTCACCACCCCTACACCAGAGTATTATTAGATCCTCTGGCAATCCGTGAGCTAAAATGCTCCCATTCTAAGTGCCATAAGACAATTTGGACAACACATGATCTTTAATGTCATTGTTAGCCACAGTGGTGTTCAAAGTCAGAAAACGTAGCTACGCATGTGAATCAGGAAGCAATTAAAAGATGCAAAAGCCGTGCGAATCGGCAGCTTGGACATGTCCTGAGCTCCTTTTCTCACTTGTTTTACATATCTCCTGGCATTATGCTAGTTTATGTAGAAGAGACAGATTTTTTTTAAATGCATGCATGCGGATTAAGGTCAAGCCCTGTGTATCACTAATGCAGTTTTCCTGGCTGTATGACTGCAGCTTCTGAATCCAGCAACAGCAGTAAGACGCCTTAATTGAGACGCGCTGTCAGAGTGACAAACACATTTGCATACTCTCTATTTGTTTTCTCTGGAAAGGTCTGCAGGCTGCTGTTGCTTGAACATTTTTAATCAGCTTTTCTGTAAGTGTGCCGGCAGCTAGCTGTCCTCGTCCTGGTTGCTGCTTCATTATTTGACAGGTTAACTAGATGGGGGGATGGGGACTTGGGGTTCAAAACTATCGGCAGTCTCTCTGTTTAGATTTTCAGCCTCCGTGAGCTTGACAACACATACCTTCACATGGTTCTACCCAAGAGGAATGCTTCCTCTGAATTATAATAAATATACTCATTGAGAAATGCTGTTTTTTAATGCTTGGTAAAATAGTTTGTGTTATTATTTAAGTAAAGAAAGCACAGGATCAGTTTAAATTTGGGCTTAAAATGCATTCACTTAATTGTAAAAAAAAAGTAACTTTTTATATGACTATTTTGCATATCTGACCAAGTTTAGAGCTCCCAACCGGCCGCCTTTTAAAATCATGTGTTTAGGAATACTGGAAGGTCAGAATCATGCTCTTATGTGATAGTTCCACATTATCTGTTAAAACACTGTCATTGTAGTAAATCTGGTTTTATGCAATGCGGAGCTATTGGTGCATAGCTCACCTCCTGAACTATACTTCTGACAAATAGCTTTGTACTGCTTCAAATACTGACGTTTGAATTAACATACTATGCAAATATGTAAACACACATCCAAAAAATAAATATATGTAAAATCAACAATTTAAAGGGCACTATTAATATGTTTGATATACATTTATATTTATATCTATGTTCATTTTTGCAGGGTAAACTTTGCGTAACCATGGTGTGGTTAACGTTTTTTCTTTTACTAACAAAAGTTGAAGTGATTGTTCGTTGACATTGGATATGAGTTCTGTGCGATTGTGCAGATATTTCTGTTCCTCTGGCTCAGGTCGCTACAATTTTCATCGGTATATGAGGTCATGTTCTAGAGCACAGCACACAAGGTGGCAAGTCATAGAGTTGTATATTAAAGAAGAACCCCCTCTGCCTTTTCTCCAGGTGACGTGAGGGATGGTGCTTCGGTGGGGTGCTGTACCTATGGTAGTAATGCCAATGGGTGAACAGACAGGCAGATAAATCTCCTTTTTTAGTGCTGTGTGAAGCAGCCTCTATACTCTGTGTCTTTATTTTTATTGCTACCTTGAGCTGTGTATTCAGATAGAATATAGAAAGATAATGTGGAATGAATACTTGTGTTTTGGCAGCGTAATGGTTACAGAAAAAGATAAGATTGTTGTACTTCACATAAAAATCACATTTCAGTTATTGTAGTTTTTAATTAAGCCCTAAAGTGTGTGGAAAATAAAAAAAAAAAAAATGTGTCCATAAATCCGCATTGAATTGGAAAAGAGAAAGAGGATGGAGGACAATGTGACATGTACACAGCTTTGTACTTAATGATACGCTGGGTTCCACTGCTGGAAGGTTGTGAGAGGTGAGACCACTACTGCAGAGAGAAATGTTTCAAAATATGGGAGACTTTGTCCAGACAGAATTATTCATAATGGGAGACTGTTCCTTTGTTATTTTGATCTTGCACAATGGTGGCAGGATTATGAAGGCCTGCAAGCTTGACAGAGGTCACAGAGGGAAGCAGAAGATGCAGAGATCTTTCTTTGTCATGTTTCTTACCTCACCCCCCTTCGCCCTCCTGTGTGAGTCACCCCACAAAGAACAATAATAATGGCCAGCCACTGTGCCGGAATAAAAGTGAACAGAGGAAGAAGCCCGATGAAAATCCGCGTTCAACAGACGCATAATTGGGCTACGCTAACTTTACCTCTCCCATCACTAAGGTAGCATCACCGGTGAACCATTTTTGCTGATAAATATGTACCATTCAGTCTTCACCCGGTGCATGGCCAAAATAAACCTTTTGGCTTTGTTTCGTCATTTACTTAACTCTTTCATTTACCCTATGTGTTAATGTTCAGTGATATGGCTTATGTGCCACACAATTGTATTTAACTAATGTTTATGTTAGTACTCTATCCAATATGCAAGATGGACTTCATTGAATGGGACTTGGGGTAAAATGGGTGTTTTTTTCACATTGTTAAATTTGATTTTACATTGTTTTACATGTTAAAACAACTTATAACATAAATTGCATCATAGACCATTAAGAGTTGTAGATGCAACTGAGGTGCCCTTCCAAAGCACACAATTAAAGTAGCATGTTTCAGTCTTTTAGGAGTTGCAGACGTTAAATGGAACATTTAATACCGCTGATAGACCTGCTAACATTTATTGTGTGAGTACTTTGGAAAACACTTAATGTAGAAGCTACAGCTCTACAGCTGCTGCCCATCTTCCTTGGCTAAACGATTCTTGCCACTGATAGGATGCTTGAAGCAGCCATCAGTTGCAGGGAAGCTCTTGCATTCAAAGAAATAGGAGCACTTTCTGCACATGCGCACAGGAGTGTGAACATCCCCCTCCCCACAACTTTCTCCATGACAGTGGTTTGAGCTGACTACTGGTAAGTATATCAAATGCATGGAAATGTGTTCAGCCAAACAAGTGTTGTTCATGCCAACTCGCTGGAAGGGGTGCACTTTCCACGCATTCTGAACAGACTCCACCTGCAGCATTTGCCGAGTCTGCAGTTCAGCTGACTAGCAGACCAAACACATCTCCTGCATATAAAATAGCTGGGGGCAGACAAATAGGCAAATGCCACACTGATACTTCTTACTGGCCTGCCTTCACCAACTGGCATATACCTTACCAGGTCCAACGGTGTCAGTGGTTTTAAAAAGCCTTAGCAGGTTAGCATTTGACTTGTACTATACACTGATGAGCAGTAAAAATATATCTAAGCAAGGAACAGAGTATGCTCATGACCAGGAGTCCCAGACTTACTGGAGCACATGAACTAAATCAACAGGCAGGACAGTGGTCTCAGAGGTGGAACTGGGTGAAGTAGCCCCTCACAATATGTAGTATGTGGCACAATGCTGGAGGAGAGGTTGAGGTAGGCAAAGGTTAGGAACCAGTATTATCAGTCCATAAATCACCAGACTGAGGAAAACTCTGGAAACAAGTAGCCAAAGTAGGGCCAAAAAGCTGTAGGGCACAAAAAACATTATATTGACTTGTGTCACATATAATCGAGTGGGCATGGCAGGTAGGAGCAGGTACTACAATTGGGCAATTGAGTGCTTTGAAACAAGTACCAGATGTTTAAATATCCTAATATCAATATAACAATCTCAAACTTTATTTGGTCATTGATCTTGTCTTATATTAAGGAGAGACTATCCTAAACATGTATACTGTATAAAGCTCTAACAGTTTTGCTCGAAGAATTGTAAAAATTAGTCTCTTACTTCATCAAGTTTGCTGTTAGACTTAAGATGCCAAGACTGCTGACACCTCCACAAATGGGAAAAACATCAAAATAGCTTTGTAGGAGGTTCACAGGCATAAACAAAACTCAAGAAAGGGATGAATGTGTAGAAAAAGCTGTCAAACTTGGTCAAAAGAGTAGGAGAGTCCTTTCTGCATAAAGAGAGCGCTTTGTGAACTGCTTAGTAAAGCAAAGCAGACAGGAGACACTTCTGCTCCCCTTTGACACTCTGGCCAGATCCAGATTTAAAGGGTTAAAGTCTGGCACAAGATATGTACTGTAATCAATACAATCAAATTCAACCCAAGCTGAGGAATAACTTCATTGAACGGAATGATCATACATTTACCAAGAATTAATGTTAATATCAAATACAACATATGATGTGGGAAAGCGACAAATTCATGTCAAAGGTTTAGTACGAAAGGTCGGATTTTACTTAATGTCACAAACGAATGCATGCTTGTTTGCCAAGTCTTTTAAATCTCAATATGTGGACTTCATCAACGTACAGTGCATTCCTTTACAGCCATTTTTTGTGCAGCTTACAAAAATGTATGCTCATAAGACAACGTATGGTACCATAACATAGTAAGTTCATGTGGATGCCATTGATAAAATTCTCACAGTTCCCCAGTCCCATTACCAATTAACCCCATTAATCCTTCTGTCACAACAGCGGGACATAGAGGTAATGCTGGGCATTGACAGACCAGCAGCAGTTGTTTTATCCTGGAGAATATGCATGTAAATATTTGTTTAAATTGTGATTTTAAGCCAAATGGAAGTACTCTCAACTTAGCCCTAAGCAGCGTATGAAGCTTTGTTCACTACACTTCCCTTAATGTCATCCTTTCACAGTCAAAACAGTAAAGGAGGCTGGTTTTTTTTTTTAATCGAAAGCGTCTTCTAATATTTCTCCCATTCTAAATGTGTGTTAGTGCTGCCTGAATAGCATGCCTTTTCCACTGCTCTCTGCTCCCATCACTGAGCCGGTATCCAGCGCTCACAGCGAGAAGCAAAGCTTTATATTAAATAGCCCCGGGGCTGTGCCACTTCAGCAACCACCTAATTGATTGATCTGTGGGAAAATTAGAGCTTAGGTTTCAATTCTTGATTGATTGAAGAGGAAATGTTCTAAAAGATCCTTTTACAATAGCAAATAGTTTAATAGATTTTGATAGACATTTCCTTCAGCGGATCAGGTTTCAAACAGAGAGGGTAAAGAAATATGACGTTTACTGTAAAATATCTTTATATTGCTCATTATCCGATATGGCATGTTTTTATCTTAGCTGTATAATTTTAGCTTTGTATTTCGGTATCTCAGCCTCATTTCCTTGTAAAATTCTGACTGTAACAGTGCCTTATGAAAATCTCAGTGTCAGACAGGCTGTAGCACACAGCTGGCTCTAACAAGTTGTGTATGATAACTCACAGCAGTGTGTTCATATCAACTGCAGCTGTTACAGCCAAATCTATTAACTTGGTCTATATAGATCTATATATATAAGTAATAATATATAAGTAATAATATATATAATATATATTTATATACACACAGAGATTTATATATTTTGGGTTTGGAGTGTCAGTATGTTTAAATTCATATTAAGGGGTTCAGTCCGAAACAGGATTTGACACGACTATTATATTTAAAGATCCATCCTGACCCTTTTTTAGAGGATAGCTCACTAGGCATCCTCAGACCCAATAAGGTAGGACCTTAATCTACACACAAGCTCATATAACAAATTATAGAATGCAAATTACATACTAGCAGTTTATCAGTTCTTGGTGGGCCACTAATTGCATAAGAAGTGCATGAATTATTGGGAAGGCTGGGCTGCATGCATGTTGGCTGAAGTATAACCCCTAGAGACAAGGCCTGGACATGGAACTGTTGCTAGTGGCACACAGCATGCTAAATTTCTGTTATTCATGTCTGATACAAGCAGTTTCGTATTGCGCAATAGAGCTGTTGCTTTTCCCACTTTTTAACCCCCACAAACATCAATGTGTGACATGGTATCAGTCATCTGTCTGTACATCACATACTTTATATATAGTATATATTAATCTGTTTGTGTCGATATATTGTAATTTGTAATAGTATAAAAGTTAGTTTATATATCTGCATGGTGTCCAGTGGAAGACTTTATGGCACTGTGCCTTAGTTTGTGATTGTATTTAGAATTCCCTGGCGGTCCACCAGAGGGAGCACAAGTTCTGTACATTCCTGGGTGTGGATTTACTAAAGAGCATGCTATAATGATTCGCCCGTTTCTGTTTTGTGTCTCCAGTTACAAAGAACTCATCTAGGGAATACTTTCTCAATTGTGCAGAACTTGTGACTTAATGATGGCAGGCATTGGCAGGCATTGGTACAGTATTTAACACTCTCTGTCTTGGGTTGTGTCATAACAAAGAAATCTCAGAAGACCTACAATCAAGAATTATTGATTTGCATAAAGCTGGAAAATGGTTACAAAGTTTACATATTCATTAGCCCACAGTTAGACAATTTGTTTATAACTGTAGACAATTTTCATTAGAAGTGGGCACACAACCAAGATGAGTCCTAGGGCACAATGCAGAATTGTGAAAAAAGAACCCTAGAGTTACAGGAAACAGACAGGACACAGAGGAAGTTGGTGCTCTGCAATTTAACTTTGCTGTTTGCTTGACGTTTGCCAAAGAGCACATTGACACACCACAACGCTATCAAGAAAATCTTATGTGGACTGAAAAAACTAAAGTTGAATTGTTCAGGAAGAACATGCAGAACTATGTATGGTGTGAAAAAGGCACCACATGAAAACATCATCCCAGTGGTGAAGTATTGGAGGAGGGAGCATCATTATTTGTGTCTACTTTACTGCCTAAGGGCCTGGACAGCATGTTATAATCAAGGGGAGAATTAATTCCCAAGTTTATCTACAGTAGATATTTTGCATCATAATGTCAGGTTGGCTGTCCACCAGCTGAAGCTCAGTAGAAGTTGGGTGGTGTAGGACGACAATGACCACAAATATTGAAGTAAATCTACTATAGAATGGCTTAAAAAATAGAAAATGTGCCTTTTGGAGTGGCCCAGTCAGAGCCCAGACCTTAACCCGGGGTGTCCAAGTTTTTTCTGCAGTGGGCCACTTCATCAGAATTGTATATGTGCGAGGGCCGCACTCATTTTTCACTGCGTGAAAATATGGCCTTTAATAAAATATGCAGATTAAAATAAAGTAAATGACACAAAACCTTTACTTTTCCACTCACTGATTTCTGGGCCTAGAAAGTTTTGTGACTACAAATTCAGGATTCTGGATAAGTTAAAATGAAATAGTTCTATTTATTTTAGGGATACACCGAAATGAAAATTTTGGACCAAAACCAAAAATTCAGGGTTCACTTAGCCAAAACTGAAAATGACCCCCCCACATACTTTTAATAAAAGTAAGTTGCACACCAAAATTGTACAAAACAAATTATATATTATGATTGTTAACAGCAATCTCAGACATACCCAGATTCCAGCATGTACTGGTTGGCTGGGCATTGTACCAGTCATTTTTGTCCAATTTTAGTGTGTAACCACCCTTTTATGAAAAGTAACACCACAATTGGACCAAAAAAAATCAACAATATGACTTGGCATGATAGGAGTGTGATTGCTAACAGCAAACACACTCTTTTCATACCCAGGCAACCAGTAAATGCTGGAACCTAGGCATGATGGGACTGTGATTGCTATTAGCAATCACACTCCTATCATGCCAAGTCAGCCAGTACATGCTGGTACAGGGTGGCTGTAAGTGCAGACCCCATACTGCTGGCAGCATCAATACACAAGGGGGGCAGCTAGCCAGGTTTCAGCATGTACTGGCTGACTTGGCATGATAGGAGTGTGATTGCTAACAGCAAACACACTCTTTTTATACCCAGGCAACCAGTAAATGCTGGAACCTGATGATGGGACTGTGATTGCTGTTAGCAATCACACTCCTATCATGCCAAGTCAGCCAGTACATGCTGGTACAGGGTGGCTGTAGGTGCAGACCCCATACTGCTGGCAGCATCAATACACAAGGGGGGCAGCTAGCCAGGTTTCAGCATGTACTGGCTGACTTAGCATGATAGGAGTGTGATTGCTAACAGCAATCACAGTCCCATCATGCCTAGGTTCCAGCACTTACACATCCATGCTATCACACACATTCATTCATTCATATACTCATTCATTCACACATTCATTCCCTCACAGGCATACTCATTCAAACAACCTCCCCCACCCCCTTACCTACTACAGCTCTCGATGCCGCTCACAGACTTCAGCAGGGGGCGCGGCCTCCCTCGTTCTCCCCACAGAGGAGGCAGGACTGGAGCAGAGAATAGACCCTCCCACAAGTAAGCGGCAGGGCTTGTGATCCTGGCTGCCGATCTCAGACGGGCCACATCTCGAGGTCCCGCGGCCCGCATGTTGGACGCCCCTGCCTTAACCCATTAGAGATGCTGTGGAATGACCTCAAGAGATCTGTTTACACCAGACATTGTAGGAATATGGCTGAGCGTAATCAGTTATTTATGGAAGAATGGACTAGCATTCCTCCTGAACGTTGTGCAGGTCTGATCGGAAACGCTTTGAGGTTACTGCTGCCAAAGGAGATTTGGCCAGTTATTAAATCCAATGGTTCACTGGCTTTTTCCACTAGCACTGTGAATGTTGAATGGCCGTGTTAGTGTTTTATTAGCTTAAGCTAATATACTTGTGACTTATATGTAGATCAGATCACATTTTATGATTTTTATTAATGCAGAAAAACAGGTAATTCCAAAGGCTTAATTTATTTTTTCTTGCTACACTATACATATGTCTGTATGTGTATAGCACTTCTGGAGTGGTATACGCTAATACACACCTGTGTGTCTCCCATAGTGTAAGTGTTATATTTATCACTAGGCGACTGTGTGTCTATCATTATTACTTTTTGTCGATCACTGTATAGCTGTGTATCTGCATGCCTGGTGGAAATATCAAATGGAGATAATACAGCTCTGTCCATGCACCCTTAATACAGGCCTGGAATTTAATTCTGCCCTTTCTCCTGCGCTAACACAGCGTGACTGTTTATTTCTCCAATATGCGTGTTGGCACACAGTTTATACTTTACAAAGTACTGCAAGTCATTTTAATATTCTTGTCTGTGGTGTTTGGAGAAATTAACTCGCCAGAGTGTTTTGAAAAGGAGAATTGTAAATTTGCAGCACAGAGAGATCAGTAAGCAGGATGTAAACTGCCACCCGAAAAAAACAAACAAAAAAAAAAGTGAGACACACACGTTCACAAGTAGCTGGTTAAATCTAGATTCCTTTAATTAGAAATGCAGCGTTCACAGGATGCAAGTTGTTGCTTTTTTAAATTCCTCTTGCTTCTATTCTGGTTCTAAAATCCATATTAACATTTTCCTATCTGGAGAAGCTTGGGAATAGGTCAGTTAAAGAGGAGCTAGAACAGTCCAGGTTACACTAAATCCTAATTCTTGCTTCTGTGCATCATATTGTAGTAATGCTTTCTTTCCTTACCGCTTAAGTACCTAATAGAAAAATTCCCTCATTGCCTGCCCTTGGCTGCTACATCACATGTTGTACGCTGCTTGCTCTCACCATGATATCAGCTATAGGAACTTTAGTGAGGAGCTACGTAAGTCTCCCAACGCTAGAGGTGCAGCCTTCTAAAACAGGAGCACCAGGTATTGTTTGACTTGGTGACCTAATTTTGATATGATGGATGGTAGCATGTTATAAAGTAAAAAAAAAAAGCAGAACAAATAAGTGTGCTGAAATAATTATTATATATAACCAGCACAATTAAAAATACACAAAGTATATTCACTGCACGGCCACTAAAAAGAAATTGCAGACCAAGTAAGAAGACTCAAACAGTTCTCTTAACTGCAGTCATTAATTACATACCTGGGAGCCTCCTGAGGTGGGCTACCTGAAGCTCCCGTGGCTTTGTGAAGTGGCACGGCTAGCCATGCATAGGGATGGGGCAAGTGACAGACAGCCTTTAGTCAGTGAGGAGGGGAAGGGGCAGTGGGAGTGAAGTGGACAGAGGAGAAAAAAGACACTACAGAAAGAGGAACCCATAGAGTTCCCAGGTATGATCTTTTACCTACGTTCTACTAGCATCTCATTCAAGAGGGCAGTCCTCAGTGCAATATCTTTATCGGAGCTCTGATGTGAACCATATCTCACAAAAAAGAAGACCTACAATCAAGAATTATTGGTTTGCATAAAGCTGGAAATGGTTACAAAGTAATATCAAAGAGTTTACATATTCATTAGTCCGCAGTTAGATACTCCTCCAATCCCAAGGTTCACTTGCCTAGGGGTTTACTTATGTTTTCCAACCCACAGTGTGAATAATTGTATGATATGTTCAATAAGAACAAAACCAATACAATAATTGTGTGTTATTAATTGAAACAGGTTGTCTTTTTTCATTAATGTAACTTAGGTAAAGATCACATCATATTTTAAGACATATTTATACATAAGTACTGGTAACTGGGTAGGATCCACCGATCCTACCCAGGATTAATGAGCGCGATGGTTACAGCCTGGTAGGGTGCTACAGAAGCACTGCTGACCATTAGAATACATATAGCAATTCATTTAACAAAACAATGTTCTGCGCACATTAAGATCAGTAACTCTGTGCTGTTCCAGGATGAATCTTCGTATCAAGTAAAATCCCTTCTTTATGCAGTGCTGTAATCCATATTTGCATTCATTGTGCTGATGCTAAATTTCCATGACACATGGAAACACGGGGGGCTGTTTTGTGGAGGCAACATATTGTGTGTATTTTTTGTTTGTTTCAGCACTTTAAAAGCCCACAGCACCGTGGGGAGTGCTGGCCAGAGTTTCTTTTCCCCCATGTGCCCTTTATTATGTGTGTTAGAACAACAGCTGCACGAATCCATAAGCAGTGTGATTAGTGAGTGACATGCAGTGCTGGGCCTGCTTTGCAATAGAAATGACCAACAGCAACTCCCTGGTGCTCACCATCTTTGTATTAATACACCTCTGCTGTATAAATGAGGTTCTGCTGCTGTGCATAGGAGCTGCCCTGGAGGATTTGATTTGACAGTCAGATTTCCCGGCGGTTGCTCTCTTCGGTAGGCCGTGAGAAGTACCTAATAGGACAGAGCAAAGTGCTGCCTGTGTTCTTGTCCCTGGGACTGAGGACTAGCCATGGCAGCCACACATCCAGCAGGGCTGATCATTACAAGGGTGTTTGGTACCCTGAGTTAAAAATGTCACTTGTGCTCCCTCCTGGCCTCTTGCTATGACATGTCAGCCCTGTCGCACACATTACAGCCCTGTCGCACACATTACAGCCCTGTCGCACACATTACAGCCCTGTTGCACACATTACAGCCCTGTCGCACACATTACACGGGTAGCCCAGCGCAGTTTAAGCAAATTGGAGAGCAGATCCTTCTTGAATCTCCACCCATCCTTGTTCATTTCTGGCAGGAGAAAGACAAAGGTTTATTGGGATTTCAAGTAACACAGCCCCCCCCCTCGTTATCCTAAAACCAGCCCTGTAAAATAGCAATAAATAAAATAATACATAATACCCATATTCTCAAATGAAAGTCAAAGTTAGCTTTTAGTATCTTTTTCCTATGCCTGTTAAGTAGATCCTCTGTTTTTTTAATGGGGAAAACATTTTCATATTTGTGTAGCATTCACCTTGAGTCAACAACAAAAAGTCTTCAAGCTGTATGCTAAAAGGTAGTTCAGTAAGATAATTGCTTCTAGTAGAAAGCACCAAGCACGTAGTTTTACACTGGCCTCATGCACCAAGTGTCTGCAATTAGTTTTACACGTGAATATTGTAATATCTTAATATGAAAGCTCTGGCTTCTTCCACAGTGACAGCTTGAACATCCTGCACCTAGTTTCCAAATATATACAGTGCCGTGAAAAAGGATTTTCCCCTTTCCGATTATTTCTATTTTTGCTTATTCGTCGCACTTAAATGTTTGAGATCTTCAAATAAAATTTAACATAAGACAAAGACAATGCGCGTAAACACAAAATGCAGCCTTTCAAATATTGTTTTATTTATTGAAGGTAACGAGTACATCAAAATCTAAAAAAAGTAATTACCCCCTAAACCTTATAACCGGTTGTGTCTCCCTTGGTGGCAACAACTGCAATCAAACATTTGCAATAACTCTGGCCACTCTTCTTGGCAGAATTGTTTTCACTGGAGGGTTTTCGAGCATGAACTGCTTTTTTAAGGTCATGACACAGCATCTTAATTTACCGTATTTGCTCGATTATAAGACAAGTTTTTTCAGAGCAAATGGTCGTCTTGTAATCGGACCTCAAATGAGGTCTGACTATGAGACTAAGATCCAGATCCCCCACAGCGCTGCAGGGGACCTGGAGCCTCCTGTTTGGTAACCTCAGCTCCTATAGGGTCATCTTATATTCAGGATTTTTCTTTTTTTCCTAAATTAATATTCAGATTTTGGGGGGTTGTCTTATGACATATGGTGAAGTGACATACGGTAATTCATGTCAGGACTTTGACAAGGCCACTCCAAAACTTCCATTATGGTTTTTTTTTAGCCTTTCAGAGGTGAACTTGCTTGTGAGATTTAGGTCGCAAACTGATAGCAGACATGCTCCTTTGAGATTTTTTAAAGCAAAATTCATGGTTCCTAAATCAGCAAGGCAGCCCTAGATCATCACATTACCACCACCACCATGTTTGTCTTGGTATGGAGTGATGTAATGTAAAGCCAGAAGTTGGATTTACAGCAAGAAATAAACAGATATGGGAAAGGCTGAACTTGATGGACGCATGTCTTTTTTCAGCCTATCTAACTATGTAATGAGACCCATGTCTACCAAAAAGTTGGACTTTTGTGCGTTTGGAGGAATTTTGGTAGGCCGTCCAGTCCTGGGAAGGTTCACCACTCCAAGTTTTCTCCATTTGTAGACAATGTGTCTCACCATATTTTGCTGGAACCCCAGAGTCTAAGGCTTTGTAACCCTTTCCAGACTGATAGATGTCATCTTTCTTTGATCAATTTCTTTATATCGTGGCACCATGTGCTGCTTTTTGAGACCTGTAGCCTACTTCAATTTGCAAGACATATTCTATTTAATTGATGTTTAAAATCAAAGGGCTGGCAGTAATCCTGCCTAGGTGTGTCTGGTGAAATTGAACCCAATTATCAATTAAATTTGGTTAACTGGTTTATTTACTAATATGGGGCAATTAGTTTTTCACATAGGACCAGATAGGTTTGGATAGCCTTTTTTTCCTTTTATACATGAAATCATATTTTACAAACTGCATTTTGTGTTTACTCAGATTATCTTTGTCTAATATTAAAATGGATTTGATGATCTGAAACATAAAAGTGTGACAAATCAAGAAGGGGCAAATATCTTTTCAAAGTGCTGTAAGTGTTTCAGGGATGGGGATTGCGCTTACAGTAGTAACCTGTAATCATATATAAGCTTATCAAAATGTGTCAACTAATTGATCCTAATTACAAGAAGTGGAAGCGTCTGCTTCTATGGTATACATATAAGTTGTAATTAATTAATTTATAATGCTTACTTTAATGTGTAAAAACCATTGCATCGTTTTATTGCGGGGAACTGTCAAATGGGGGATTAGGGAAATTAAGAGAAATGCTTTAAATTTGCAGTGCTTATGGTTACAACGTGACAGGTTATATTTAAGGATCTATGTGAAAATGTATTATGCAATTTTATAGTTTTGTCCAGGATCAGAACGGACGGATCCCTTTTAGAGCGGCATACATGGCGTGATATTGTTTTGTGTTTGAGAGGATTGGGTTTATAGAAATAACCTTCTGTCTTAATCCTGACGCCTGATTGTTTGCAGTACATGTCATATAATCACACATGTACCTTTAAACTGTCGCATGGGACTGGAAATGAATTCTGTCTCACCGTTTCCCAGTGTAGTGTTTGCGGCGCTCCTTTGCTGCTCTGTATGTCAGGCAGGAACGTCATCTTTATTGTCACGAGTGTAAGAGGCAGATAAATCTGACAGGTAGTCAAAGCACAAATGCCAGGACAAATTAACAGCTGAGAGTACATGGCACCAAACCATCTTCACAGTTGGGTCGCTCTGCATCAGATAAAGCTTCCTGATTTTTTCCTGGGTAAAATTGTGGAGATTATATTGTTGCATGCTCCTTGACTGAGATCATTCTGTGTGTGAAGAAATACATTTTATTTCTTTCCTGTAATGAGATTTACAATTAACCTCTTAACAGGCAGATATCTGTCTACGTCAACAGAGCTCCTGATTTACCAGAATGTTATTCTTTAGGGACAATGGTGTTGCTTCAGCGATCCGTCCACAATTCAGACTTCTCCTGAAATAGCTAATCGTACACGAAAAGTAAACTCACCATAGCAGAAATCTACAAAAATGATCACCAGCCATGTATAAATTTACCAGTGGTGTTTTTTGGCCAGGGCAGGCCTAGGGTGGGGGGGCACTAGTCCTTCAGGGTACAGCTTTTACTGTTGGGCAATCAGAATCTGCAATGCAGAACTGCTCAATCAGACTGATACAAGCAAGATTTCTCAGATCTCCACAACTGGTGCATTTACACAATGGAGAACTACGCATCCTTGGTCCTCTGTGCTCAGCCCTTTGTTAGCATGCAAAATCTATGTTTAATGAATAAATACATAAAAACACATGTACGGGGAAAAAAAATAAGATAAAGTCTATAAAGAATAGTTCAATTTACATATTGTGTAGTTCGTCATCCCAGAAGCAGTCTCTCAGGTGGAAGCGTGAACGATGCAAACTGTCCCTGTGTACATCAACCGAAGAGCTAATGCTTGTTGGTTGGTTTATGTAATTTCGTATGCGTACTGACGCGTTTCGCCTGTGATTCGGCTTCTTCAGAGTGCAACGGTGACCGCCAGTATTCACGTCCTTTTATCGATATGCTGGTGTCTTAAATGCCTTGTAGCCCCCTTATTTGTAGCTGTCTTGTTTTTCCTTTTTTCTGTATAGAAATCAGATAGTATAATTATTGCGGTGCGCATCATATCTACTCTCTCTGTATTCATTTATAGATTGAATTGAAAAATATTTGCCATTTCCATGTCCTATCAGTGATATTATGTAGATGTATTTATATATATATATATATATATATATATAAACCATTGTTCTCTACAAAATAAAATTTTCTGCTTTCCAAACACACATAAATCTAACTGTGTGATTAAAATTGAGTGCAGTCAGTTGTCTGTGATTAACAGATAATGCAGCCAATTGCTGCGAACGATCTATATTTGCTTGCCAATCCAGTGTCACACTGAGTATAAATTGCTAATTTGCTGGTGTGAAAACTTCACAAAGACTGATGAATACTCGGTGTAATTCTCGATGCATATTCGCTGCCACCTTGAAGGAAACGTCACAAAGTGTATATGTAAAGCATAGGTAGCCAGCTGATGAAGTACAACCTCCATGATCCTGATTTTCAGGCACTCTGCTACCAGGCTTTCCCAGTTATGATCATGGGCTAGTTAATGAAGTCAGTGGATCTCCAGTGACCGACCCAATGAGCAATGAAATCGATTGAGCTTTGAGCTTTTGTAGCACAGACCTCAATCACAGCTCCCACATGGTCTGTGACACACACTGATGCAATGTTCTGCTTCAATGCTTTGCAAGGAGGAAAGGTAGGTGTCCTGTCCCTGGACTAATTGTGAACCCTTCCACACCACCTATATCTATGTCATCAACAAAGGTGTCTAGTTTGGGGCACCTGAAACATTGGGGCTATAAAAATGACCAGAGTACAAGAGAGTTAGTTGTATTATGAAAACAGTAGCTGAAAAACTTCCTGTGGAAAACTCCTGATCTACAGCATACAATTAAATTATGAAGCAAAACAAAATTGACAATGGATTGCTCTCCTCCAATATGATATCACCATGTTGACCCATACATGCAAAGAACATGAGCAAAATGACAAAGGAACCAATTATGATGCTGCAAAAAAACACACGTATTTATTTTATGTTCTTTGTAGAGGATTCTTCCATCGGAAGATTGAGAAATTAATCACATTTTCATTGTTTTTGTTATGTATGCTACACAAACCCCCCATTTTAGGTGTCTTTGTAATGTCTGTATGTAAATGTTTTATAATGTTATTCAGTGAAGGGGAATGGAAGGAAAGAAGGTAGGTGAAACTGTAAGAAGGGGGGGGTGAGGTGTATGGAACAAATGACAAAAATAATTATCTTACCCTTTTAATGAGAAAAGAATTGTTCCTTGTGTTGTTCAATAGCATCTTCAGTGCAAGCTTTAAATGGTATTGGCTGTTAATTCTATGTTGATGTTACGGGTTTTTGTGAGTTGTTATGTGGGTGTGCTGTACACTTGAGTTATAATTATGAAATATTGATAATCTACACAATATTTTAGGGCTAGAAACAAACAGCTTAGAATGTTCTTGGTGTAGTGTCCTGCAGCCCTATACGAATTAGGAATAAAATATTAAGTTACATTGTTCTTCCAAATATATTTTAGTCAATTATGCAAATACGTGTCAATAGATTACAAAGTCATATAAAAAGTACTAGTAAAAGCCCTGCCTCTAACTACACCCCCTTAACACAAAAGTGCCCCCTTTTCATAAGATCATGATACACTGAGTGGAAAGAGATCAATGCAATTTTGATGGTAAAATGATAGATATCATATGTATGGTTCAAAACTCTTTGGGGAGAGTGTTCAATTACTGGTCTCAAAGTATGTAGCCTCCAAACTGTGAGAGTAAGTTTCAGTGCAGAAAAAAGGTTTAATGAACAATAAAATGCCCAAACTTCCACATCACATACAAAAAAGGTTCCCAGAGGGTCTGTCCAGACCCTTCTGAATGCGCTGATGAGCTCTTCATGCATGTTTATCACAGGTACTGCAACCAGCAATGCAGGGCAAAGAAGCTCTACTTCTTTCACTATGTAATCAGAAGTCCTACTTCTTTCACTATGTAATCAGAAGCCCTACTTCTTTCACTATGTAATCAGAAGTCCTACTTGCTGATCACTGTGTAATCAGTAGCAATGGGCATCAATGTGAAAAGATTGGAGAAATGGGAGAAAGAGTTTCCCAAGAAATACTGCATCTCCAGTAATAAATAAATAAATAAATGGAAGAAATTGGAAAAATAGGTGCCCAACCAGCTTGTGCCCCTCCCACTACAAATATGCCTTAAAAAAACCTTCAACCTTTTTTGCCCCCAAAGTTCAATCATAAAAAGTGTAGCATGTAAGGGAGCATTCTTCCCTTATAAAGTAAAAAACCTATCCATGTGGTGTATAATTCTTGTATTATTGTTGAACATAAATCAGGGCTTTTTTTTATCAGTGGGACCTAATTTGTGGAAAAAAACCTAAGTAAAATTGCAAACATTTTCTCTATTTTTTTGCTGTTTTTTATGTTTAATTCATAGTAAATGACAGCGTATACAAAAAATGGTAAAAAAGAAAGCCCCATCTGTCCTTAAAAAAAACAATGTATAATTTGTGGATACACTAAACATGGAAAAGGGAAATCAAAGTTACACTAAAAATGACAAAAAAAAGTTCCTTATATTTAAAGGGGTTACTATAGTTTATGACCAGTAATAAGGCAGTGTAGAGACTAATATGGCCCAAATCTTTGCTCTATCTCTAACCCTCCACTGGAAACTTTTTTTGAACATTGGTATTGATGATAGTGAAACTTAAATTGTGCTTTTCCTATCACCAATTACTAATTTATTTCTTTATTTCCAGAATACTATTGAGGACAGTTATAATGGTAGATATTCACAGACCTTTCATTGCCATATAGATATGAGCAACATGTTGAGGAAATGGTTAAAGTAAGAGAAACACCTTGATTTAGATGCTTTGCCTTTTTGGCTTCTTCCTTCTAATTGATCTTTGTACACTGATGTTTCCTGTATACAAACTCATCTCTATGAGCGCAGACTTTACCTTATTAGCAGCAATTTGCCACTTTGATTGCATATTAATTCAGCTTTTATGAAGAAAACGTTATTTCTACAGAAATCGTGTACTTTGATCTCTGTACTGGTTGCGTGCCGTTGTCACTCTGAGGTTAGTGGTTATGTATCTTCTAGGTTGGAAGCTCAATTGATCAGCGCCCTCTCTACCTTTCGATGTGCTTAGTTATTCAGTTATTCTGGTGTAAAGTAGGAAGAGTGCTCTTATCATAGCAGCCATTGAAAGGGTTCATCGTGCACCAAGTAAAAATGTTGTACTTTCTTATCTTTTTTCTGAAGGATATACAGATTGTTGATTAATTTATGTAAGAGTCTTCTTTCCAAGCGTGATTTCACAGAAATCTTTGTGGATACCTTGCTGCTTGGAATGATGATGCTCTTGCATATTCGTTGTAAATACGCCAGGGTATTGACACTAAATATTATAGTGTATAACTAACCTCATGATTGATTGTCAATAAATGTACACTATTTAGGCAAATGGTTGTCTATGCGTAGCTCGATTTTACTGGATGCTTTGACACCACCAAAGTTTCTCTCAAATGATTTTTTGTAGCTTTTTGGCTTAATGCCATTATCTGTTCTGTATTATTTTGAAGAACAGATAAGAATGTGGGTGAAGTCACACCTTTAATATGCTGCAAAGGCATCTGTTTTGAATATTTTCTGTAAAAAAAAAAAAAAAAGCTATTAATGAGAAATTAACCATTAGGAAGAGAGCCTAAAAGTCTCTTGGGCACCAACTGCTATTTAACACATACAAAAACATTTTGTTTTTCTGTTTTCGCTGGTGTGAAAATACTACATGCTGTACTGTGAAATGTTTCGATGGACTGTGAGCTGGTTCAGTCCCGTGGGTTCTTAACAAGATAGTTTACTTTAAACATGTGGAAGGAATAGTTGTTTTATAGGATTGTAGCAGTAGGTATAACGTTTGCGCTGACCCCTTAGGCTCTGTTACATGTCGCAGAGTAAACAATGCATCGTGGGTATGTTTTTCCTTATTTGCAGTGCTATAACGTAGTAAAAAAGGAAATGCTTTATTATGGACAGATCATACTTTTTATGTTACTATTAGGAGGCAGCTAACATAATTGATATGGGTTTGGATTTCCAGCAAAACACTCTGGTAAATGCCTACTTAGAAAGATCCTTCCCAGAGGAAGAAAGTAACCTTTGCATACATTTAGCACTGACAACCATAAATGATGTTTTAATTACGAGTGATTAGACTTGTACTATGTGTTATAAGTTTATGGGTAGCACTTGAATTATTTTCTTAAGATGGACTTCGTGTTCTTGACGTATCTGATTTAAGTTGATCAAGTTTGATGGAGTTGTTTTAGTAACACACAAGTCACACCCATCTCTGTTTTTGTATAGCATTATGGAGCCATCAGGCAGTTTAGATGCCGTACCCAGAGTGCCCATGGCAAAACTGGAGTGTTCCCGGGTATACTCATTGTTTTGTGAATAACCCTTCTGCTGTATATGCATAGATTCAGTTTCAACTACAAGCAGCATTTTCACCACTCCACTTTCACTCTACTCTTCCATCTCCCTTCCCTACTTTCCTTCTCTCTCTCCTTTTCCTTAACTCCATTACTCCCATCCCCTTTTGTAGTTGTTGCCCTTTCCTTAGTCTGTTTTCTTGCTCTCTTTCATTGTTCCAGTCTGTCTCGTTTCTCATCCATTCTCCTGTACCCCAGTATCTTTCCCCTCATGTGTACCCCAGTGTTTGCCACCTTGCAAGTTCCTTGGTCATCTACAATAATCTGCAGACCCCATTAAAACCAGTTTACCAAATGTAAAAAAATAATGTTCATCTCTTGCACGGTAAAACATTTATTTGCTCTTTGGTAGAACTGTCAGAAGTCTTCTACTATCTCCAAGAAAGCCAGGATAATAATATATTTAGGGTATGTGTCAGCTCATACTAAATGGATTCAGAACCCTCTGCTTTTCAGTCTTATACAGAGATAGCTCTATGAACTGATCCTCAAAAAAATATTTTATTTCTTTGTCCGACCGTTCCCTCCCACATTGTGTAACCGTTCATATATGAGCACTAATTAAGATGATTTTTCAGCATGAGTTCCCCTTTTGACCTTTCAGAAACAACGTGTTTTGCTGCATCAACAAATTAACTGCAAATCAGATGCTTCTTTTGTAAATAATATTTGCTTCCTCCAAATTGCAGCAACTATAGGATGCGTTATCGTAGATCTAAAAGATTGGAAGGGGCAAAACTCATCACTTCAAACTTTTATATTTTTTGAAGAACATCTACATAAAAGGGCAGCGTCGGCATTTGCTGTATCTCTGCCACCCCTTCCTGGTATTTAACCTATAGAAAGCTAACTACTGATGTGACGAGAGAAAACAAATGAGTGAAGGAATGGAGAGAAATGAAAGGAAAAAATAAAGACAATGAATGGAAAGAAATTAGAATTAAATTTAATGATGGCAATAATAGAGGGAACTGAATAGACTCTGGAAAAAGCCTACAGTGTATCTTATTTGGAGGCAGTGAAAGGGTTAAATGGAAGCTAGCTTGCATGAATGATCCCGAGCTTATCAGATTTGCATGTTTCATTTTCAGAATATGCTGCAGCCTTTTCATCCCACAGGGGATCCTGCCCTGGCTATGGACGAGCTTATGCTCAGCCCGTAGAGAGCGCGTGAAAACTTTCTATTGGAAAAATTGGCTTAAGGCAAGGATTATCTGTGTTTGAAACATTACTTCTCAGGGCTATCTCGTGTCCTTGGAGTAGCTGAAGGACATATGTGGGATAGGTAAATCTCAACGTTGCTGATATTTGCAATTAAAACGAGCCTTTGAGCTCCAAGTGGTCAGCATCCAGCAAAACGATAACGCATGTTTATCTTCACAACATTCTCACTGAATGCCAACGTCAAGTGAAAACTCTAACGCTTTTCTCAGGAAAAGCTTTCCTCTTTTTATGTCCGTTATGTCTCTTTACTATCGGTTACACTCCACGGGTGTGGATTTAATAGATTACAGCCTGGCGCTTCGTTTTATTTTGAGTTGCTTTCCTGGATTTATTTGTCACTTGATTTTATCATTTCTTTGATGTCAGTCAGTCATCCCCAGAAACCCCCTCTAAAATCTGTTAATCTTAGTCTTATTCTACCCATTTGTTAAGGCTAACTATTACACTAATATGGAGCTTATTCGCTTGGAGATGAGGCTAGACTAAATAGTTCAACTCACAAATCTATAGTGAAGGGCCCAACTTCAGTGAGTTTTGCCTGGAAGGCCACTGGGATGCCTCTTGGTACTTCGTCGTTACATTTGAAGGTGGCTTTCAATTAACCTCCCTACAATAATTATACATACTTACCCCCCCCCATTAGGTTGTTCCTCCCTTATTGTGAAGATTCTGATTGCAGATGGGTCTGGGCAGTATTTGCTGATACGAGAAGATGGGTGCTAGCCTCAGAATATAAAATTGATTTGGTACACTACCGTTGTCACATGTTAGCCCCCCTGCAGTATGTTTTATTGTTTAGTATTATGAACACACTATATCTAGTTTTCATGAATAAATTTAGCTATTCTAAAAGTGGTGAAAGCGACGGGTCTGGAAATGGTACAAATCAAAAAAGCGATCTACCTTTTAGTGACGTATATCTTTTGATTTGAGAACAGTACATAAGTACATTTTTTGTTTAATTTTCCACGCAGAGTGTCCAGGTACGGTGTGTAGTCAGCGTGTCTCTTACTGTCTGGCACATCTGTGAGCATCCTGTATCAGGAGGAAGAGCGTCCCACTCTTCTGTCTCTGCACATTTCAAAACCTGTGATAGAAACCATATGATCATGTTTTTGTCTCCTTGCTCAAAGTGGGATGAGTGAAACGTTCCAAAGTTTCCCATGCCAGACACAGATTTCGAGGCTGGCGTCATCCCAATGCTTCCACCTCCATGTTTAGATGATACCACAGAGAGAGATTAACAGCTTCACTGCCAATTTGCAGTGCTTTTGACACGTGTCTTCTAATAAATTGGTTAACAATAAACATCTTCAGCTTTCCGCTCACTGATGATGACTGGCCACCACCGACCTGTGCCAAGGACAAAGGCATTGACAAACGTTTATGCCAAAGGCAGCAAATAAATGTTTCATTACGGCCTCTGCTTTGGAGGAAAAAGTGCATTGCTTTCAAACCTGAGATAAGATATTAAGGTACAATTAGCTTATCAGAGTTCATAAAACCTGGACCATTGTAGTCCTCTTCATTGGGATATAGCAACGCAACTCAATGACTGACCAAAACATGATATTATTTTGAATGGGTGTATCAATATATATCATCATATAATGAATACTTTAAGGCACAATCCAAAGTCTGCTTAAATAAGGGCAGAAAAGTAGCCTAATGACAGGTTACGATAAATCCAAAAAAAATAGAATGTATTGATAGTTCTGTTATTTATTGTAGTTTGTTATGATTTATTTTTTTTATTATGATTTATTTAAAAGTGTTTCACATTATAGAAACATGTTGATCATTATGCTAAAGCAGCGGTGAGTGTGCAATAATAATGCCAAATCCCACCCGCATTTTATGTAAGGGGACTTCTAGCATATTGGAGCCTGCAATACGTGAGAACAAATAGTCATTCTTCTCATAAAGAATAAACGAACCCCCTGATATTATGTAGCAATATGATTAACCTTAGATGCCTCAGTCCCATAGCAGATTTATTTACTTTTATTTTTTGTGATATGCATATTTGCAAGTTTTGACCAAACCTCAGGGTTGAGGAGCCCCACACAGGTGCCTCGTTAATGGTGGCCAAAGAATGCTTTAAATTGTTTGAGACTCTCACTTGGGTAAAAAATGCTGCCCCACTGATTTAGCTCCTTGATAAGCAAAATAGCCATCAAAAACATGGGAGACTTTGATGTTGTGGGGGCTAAGCAATATATGGCCATCTAATGTGGCGGGATCCACAAAATGTATGCCTCAGGTGTTCTGCTTTGTTTTGTGTACTTGTTGGTCGTTGTTCTAGCAGCAACCAGGGAACTTGAATGTGTATGCCTTTTGTGCTTTTCGGGTTGTGTGCTTCCCTATAGTTTGTATTTTATTTTTTTACCATTGCTCATGATCACAAGTAGGACCAGTTCGGTGCGGGTTTTTATGGTGATAATGGATATTAGGATTACATTTCTGAACATGTACTTCATGTAACATACCAGTCCATTCACACAGGTCCCCATGTTACAACAGATGGATGAAATGCAAACATTTTGGAGCTATTTGAGCTCCCATGGGCTGCAGAAATAAATGTAAGACGGTATGTTATAGTGTGTTTTTGGTATTGACTATTGACTGATATGTCAGTTTCCACTTTAATACAGCAGGAAAAGATCCCACCACCTCGACCTCCTCCTCCACGGATCCGACGCGCCACTGTACCCGTGAGTAGATGCGAGTCTGCACTCCTCACTCTATTAACTTTGCCTGACTCGCTTTCAGTAGTCTAATAAACCTTCTTAGCTTAGGCTGTCTCTTAATGCAAGAGCAAAAATGAAATTTGATTTCTAAAACCTGACGTCTTAAAACTCTTCCCATGAAACTTGCATTTCTCTCTGCTTGGTAAATCTAGGCACAATCTGTCTTGTTTGGTATCGTCTGAGTGACATTCTGATCACTGGGATTATTAGATTAATGTGCAGTGTTTTCTTTGCTCTGTGTTTATTAAATAGCTACTCACCAACTAGCCAAAGACTAGATAACGGAACTGTATGTCATTCTTATGGAGGTCTGCTGAAAACTCGGGTCACCCTGAGATATTACAAATCTTTAGAGATGAAATTATGATTCTGAAAACAATTTAGTTACTCACAGCACTACGATTAAATGCAGGTTTTATCTGCCGATATTGCAAACAGGAGTCATACATTTTGACTAATATTAATTAGTATATATTATCAATATTAATTAGTATATATTATCTTAACATCAGCAGGGCAGGTACAGAATGTTCTTCTGTGCAGGGAGACACTTTTAATTCCGTTTAAGATGATATGTCTTATGAATGGGGTGCTTCATAGAGACCCTATTTATAAAGCTGCCTTCAAACCCATCAAGTTGTTTTTTTTTATTTATTTTTTTTAGGTCCTATGCAGGATCTGTACTTTTTCCCAGATCCTCCTTTTTACAATTCAGTACACCAAAAAACATGTATAAATTAGTACTGCATTCATTTATTCCTTCCCATTCTCAGAAGCTGATTGTGAAACGACTACTGGCTTATGTAGTTCAATAGTATAGCCATTTATTTTACTGACTTCTCCCCTTGTAAACATAGTATTTATAAACCATATCAGCTTTCGCCCTGTACCTGATGGGTTCCTAAATGTTGGCACATTGCTGTTGCCGTTACTGGCGTTACTGCCATTACTGGATTGCCCGTAGCCAATCCTCCAAGGTCTAAAGAGAAATTAAATAAAACCAATATGGCTTGATTTGCAATGAACCAAATCCTGCAATCTATTAAACCAACTATAAATTGATTGCTCTCTTGAGCAAGGGTGAGTAGCTACCTGCTACTAATATGTAGATCTGTCTGCATGTGTATATTTGTCTTTCTTTCCGGGGAGAAAATGCAAGTTTTTCCACCTCATTTTTGCTCATAGTTCTAGATTAAAAGATAAAACTATGGCTCTTTGAGTCACCTATTGGCTAACTCTGCATGTTGTCTTTATATCTCAAGCTGCAAAGTAAGGATTTGCTGCATGCGGTCTGTCATATATGTGAATCCGCTGCAGGTAGAGACACGTGAATCAAAAGTGTCCCAACAGGGCAGAAAATTTCAAATTCTGAACGTGTCAATCGCTAAATCTTCAAAGTGAAAATATTCTTGCAGATTCTGTCTTATGTGGGGGGATATCGTATAGGAATGCGTGGGCTGTCAGTGATGGAGCAGGCTGCGAAGAACATGTGCCGGATACACACCTTAGAACTTGTCTCAGACAATGACATTAGTTAAATATGTTAATGTGGGCTGAATCGTTAAAACATAACCCTTTTCAGGTCACTTCTGAAAATTATAACGGGGTTTAGGTTCAAATTTTTACATATGATGCTAAAATATCCTAGAGGGTGCAAGAATAAGGGATCTGTCACAATTAAAATATCTTTTTCCGTAATTCTGCATCTTTATGCAGATTTTTCTCCATGTATTATTCAGCTGTCACCCGCTGATGTAGATCTTACGCCCTAAACTTTAATACTAAGCATCTTTAAACATTTACACTGGTTTGTAGGGTTGGGATTGTGTATAAGGATCTTTTGCAGTACAACTGTGTTTATTAAACAGAAAGCAATTGCCTTTGTTTGTTGAACGGTGCCTCTAACTAACATGAATCGTCTGAAAGAGAGATTTTTCTGCAGTGGAATAGTTATTTATACATAAACTCTATTGCCCCAGCCCCTCTCCCCTTCATTACCTAGCAGGCCTCAAACACTTTAAACATTGTTCACTAGTCACTCCACGATATGGAAGGAGCTCTGCCTGTTATGGGTACCTGGGGTGTGTGGACCGGAAAAAAAAGCTCCACACGTCACCATGTTGTCCTTCATTTGATTGATTCATGTTGCACGGCTGACACATCAATCATATACCGTATTTGCTCGATTATAAGACGAGGTTTTTTTCAGAGCAAATGCTCTGAAAAATACCCCTCGTCTTCTAATCGGGGTCGTCTTCTAATCAGACCTCAAATAGAGGTCTGATTATGAGACTAAGATCCAGATCCCCCGCACCGCTGCAGGGGACCTGGATCCTCCTGTCTCCCCCCCCCATACACACTTACCGGTGCTTCCTGCTGTATTGCCGGGGCAGCGATCCGCGTAGACAACATCCGCTGCAGCCGGAAGGAGGTGTGGCTAGCCGCGGGGGTTGTCTGTGTCCGTCGCGCATACCTTCCCCGACTGTCAGAGATCAGAGTTCCCCGCACTCTGAGGGAACTCTGATCTCTGACAGCCGGGGAAGGTATACGCGACGGACGCACACAAACCCCCGCTGCCAACTCCACCTCCTTCCGGCTGCATCGGAAGGAGACGTTAACCCGCTGCCCCAGCAAAACATCAGGAAATTGGAAGCACCGGTAAGTGTGTGTGTGTTAGTGTGTTAAATGGGGGCATAGGGCATTTCTGGCACTTAGGGGGTTAAAAAGCATATTATGGGGGCAGAGTGGCATATAGGGAGGTATAAGGCATTTCACCTCCCTATATGCCACTCTGCCCCATAATATGCCTTTTAACACCCTAAGTGCCAGAGTGGCATATAGGGGTATAAGGCATTTCTGGAGGCAGAGTGCTCTATACAATGCCTTTTAACTCACTTAATGCCACTCTGCCTCCTGGAATGCCTTATACCTCCCTATATGCCACTCTGCCCCATAATATGCATTTTAACCCCCTAAATGCCAGAATGGGATATAGGGGTATAAGGCATTTCTGGAGGCAGAGTGGCACATAGGGGGTCAAAAGGCATACCATGGGGCACAGTGGCATATAGAGGGTTAAAAGGCATATCATGGGCCACAGTGCCATATTGATGTGGCAAGCCTAGGGGCAGATGTGCGTAACTGGGGGACAGGTTGGAAAATACAAGGAAATAAAAACAAAAAAAAATATTTTTCTCAATCATAGCTTTTATTAAAAAAAATAGTTTACATGAATTAACATTTACTGGTAAAACTTTTTTCCTTTAGGGTCGTCTTATATTCAGGCTTTTTCTTTTTTTCCTAGGTTAATATTCAGATTTTGGGGGGTCGTCTTATAATCAGGGTCTTCTTATAATCGAGCAAATACGGTATATCCAGTTTATTTTATGATGAGGCTACACACTAGTTTGAACCGTATTCGTCTTCTGCTCAAGTGTGAGCAGAACACTGTCCTTATTCGTATTTGGTTCTGACTATTTTCCTCCACCCAGCACCCGCTATCAGACTTACACAAGGTGACCTATATCAACAGTGTTGCATTTATAGAAACATAGAAACATAGAAAGTGACGGCAGATAAGAGCCAGAAGGCCCATCCAGTCTGCCCAACCTCTGAGTACTCTCCTTTAGTACTTGCCCTTATCCTATATCTAGCTTGGCATTATGCCTATCCCATGCTTGCTTAAATGACTTTACTGTATTAACATCTACCACTTCCACTGGGAGGCTATTCCATGCGTCCACTACCCTTTCCGTAAAGTAATATTTTCTGATGTTACCATTAAACCTTTGCCCCTCTAGTTTATGCTTGTGTCCTCTTGTTGCGGTTTTATTTCTTCTTTTAAATAAACTTTCTTCCTTTACTTTGTTGATTCCCTTTAAGTATTTAAATGTTTCTATCATATCCCCCCTGTCCCGTCTTTTTTCCAGGCTATATAGGTTAAGATCCTTTAACCTGTCCTGGTAAGGTTTATTTTGTAATCCATAAACCATTTTAGTAGCCCTTCTCTGCACTTTCTCCAACATATCTATATCCTTCTGGAGATATGGTCTCCAGTACTGTACACAATACTCCAAGTGAGGTCTCACCAGTGATCTGTACAGCGGCATGAGCACTTCCCTCTTCCTACTGCTAATACCTCTCGCTATACAACCAAGCATTCTGCTAGCATTACCTGCTGCTCTACTGCATTGTCTACCTACCTTTAAATCCTCAGAAATAATTACCCCTAAATCCCTTTCCTCACACGTTGAGGTTAGGACAGTACCAAATAGTCTATACTCTGCCCTTGGGTTTTTATGCCCCAGGTGCATTACTTTGCATTTATCCACGTTAAATGCCAATTGCCACAGCTCTGACCATTTTTCCAGCTTACCTAGATCGTTTGCCATTTGGCTTCTTCCTCCAGGAACATCAACCCTGTTATTATGTTGGTTGCTGCCCTAGGTCTGATCCAGAGCAGCACACCCAGTCGCCCATCGGGCCAACCATGGCAAGGGGGTTCTTCCCTGCTTCTTTCTGCAGTGTACCAGGATATTCCTGTGCTCCACATTAGTGTACGCTGAGATGATGGAGGACTGCAAAGACCTCGGTAGGATAAATGGGCAGGTTCCAAGAGAGATCTTCCCAAGTGAGCCTTAAGAACTCTTCAGCGCTTAGTGAAGTCGCACAGGGGTTGCTGCCCTCCTGGACCTGCTGCCCTCGGTTTAATCAGAATAACACCAATGTGTATCAGACCTTTGCTGTTTGCTTTTGCAATGTGGGAAATACTTTGAACAGAGTTAATACTTCAGTTTAAGTTGTTTCAGACAGTGTGATGGATGGAGTTGTGTATAGGGTTAATTTCAATGCATGCTTTGCATATATATGGTTGATGAGCCCAATCTAATTTATAAAATGGCACTGAGTACAGTGCTGTATACAGTAATTGAGTGTAGCAGGGAAAAATCTTTTATCTCATTTTATTTTGGGTGACTTTGCAGTGTGAAGGGCTGAGCGGGCCCTGTATAAGTAATATGTCAATGGGTGAGGAGACTCATGGATTTAACTACACATTATGTCGGGCCAAGCCAAGCTCTTCCTGCAGCAGAAGCTCGCTGGAGCTGGTAGATCATAATGTAAAGTGAAGTCAAGAAGCCGGAACACAACTCCTCTGTCAGCACTCCCATTAACTGATTAACCCCAGATTGTCAGACTGGATCATTAAGACTGCTTGCCAAAAAGAGTTTGCTATAGGGCATAAAAAATAACTAATAATTAATGGTCTAAAGCATTGTTGAGTAAAAAGTCGAAAACGGCACAATATTTTGAAACCAATTTGGTTGGAGTTTCCCTTTAAGTGTAAATGTTTTCCTTTTTGTATGTGTCAATGCTTAGAGCGTACATGAAACCCAGCACAGAGGTGTCTAATTCAGCACAGTGGGGGATTCACAGAGATGTCACAGGAGCAAAAACTGGAAAATACCCAGAACTGCAGTAGCAGCGATGAATAAACAGAATTTTAATTAATTAATAAATAATTACATGAAATGTGACAGATCTGTGAAAGGAATTGTGCACAAACAAGCCATAGAAAATGATGCATCTTGTGTATAAATATTTGTTGGAATTTTTTCGTGTAATAAAAGCATCTGACAAAATTAACCAACCCTCATCCAAATTGTGGGTATCAAACATCCAAGACTGAGGAACGCATAAAGGCTGCAAGTGAGCTTTTTAGGCATTGCGCCTCTCATGCACCGCGCTTGCAAGCATTACCTTCAGTGTTTGGCTGTAATGACAGGAGATGCAGAGAAAAGCTTGGCTATTTTTTCAGGTGTCGTTCTTCCTGCCAGATGATGATGTACTTGGCCTCAGGTCAGTGGATCAAATGGCCAAAGAGACTTGTTTAAGTGGAATTGGTAAGAGCTGTAACTTGGGAACAAGACTTCTGATGGGACTTTGGGACTGAGCATTGTAATAGAAAGAAGAACACTATATTTACACAAATTAATTTACAAACCCATTTCCTTCTGTTTCTATACAAATTATTTTGACTTTTATGGCTGCAGAGCCACCGTTCAAAGAGAAAAGAAGGACTGTCCCTCCCAAACAAGGAGACCTGGAAGGTATATTGTGTTGTTCAGCCAGACGCTGTTATTATTGGTTGGCTGGCAATAAACAAGCTGATAATAGATTGACATTCACAGAGTGCCTGGTTTTTAATTTCCCTGCTTTCTAACCTTGTTTCTCTTCTGCTCCCTTCCCTATTCTGTCTTTTCTTGGTAATAGTACTTACGGCAGCATGGCTAGGTTTGAAACAAGGTTTTGTCATGGTTAATTGTAATAGACTTGATTCCCGGTCTATTTGTTTACACTGCTGTCACTTAACCATCTGGCCACTAACCATAAACCATCAACCCAGCTTCCTATTAGCGGTTTTCCCTTTTTACCTGACCCAGGGCTCCCCAGCATCTACCTCCACCTCCTCTATTCTGCCTACCAAGCAGAAGGGTATGATGTGCTATTCGATTTCTCTGCCTCAGAAGGACACAAGGTACCAAGTATTGTGTGGTATGGAGGCTGTGCCAGCGAGGCACACACGTTCATAGTGATCTGCCTTGTACTTCATTGAGCAGGAGAGCACCAACAAGAAGAACTGCCATGCCCAGGACCTGCCACCCTAGGCCAGTGTACATCGCTAGGTTTTTAAACCTTACACTTCTTTAACATTATGGAGCCCTTCATCTTACAGTTTAGTTTGTCTAATGAGCATTAGTAATTTTATCTACAAATTGGATTAAACAGCATGTATGGATGTGAAACCCACCACGTGTATACCAGTGTGAGCAGTAAACTTCCTGTTGTTGGGCATTGTCTGACTTTCCTCCACATCATTTCTCCACTTTTCTGTCTATCAAAGCATAAGATGGAGGAGCATGGCAAAGAGAAATTAGACGAGGGTAACCGAGTAATGCGAGAGTTCTTACTAACATCAATGAACACAGATATCCTAAAGTTAAAAGATTTGCAAGGACCCCCTTCTCCTGTAACAGTGTAATATGTCTTAACTTGTGTTTATGTTGTTTGCCCCATGACATTTTAATTTAATGTTTTTGGTAATTTTCACATACCCCATATTGTAATAGTGCTTGGAATCTGCTTCCTCTCTGTACATAAAATGTAATATAATACATCTTAAAATGCATTAGAAAGTGTTCTGTGTGCTTGTCTCTCTTAATGCTCTACTAACCATAATAATATCATTATTGTTAGGTGTGCCTACATTAAATTGTGTGTCAGACATTGTTCTATTAATTTCAGGGCATGTGGAACTTGCTACTTATGAGTGATACTGATTGCTGTATGGTTCCACGATGACAGTGCGTCTTCATTTTGAAAGTACAGCTCAAGTTGAATGTCTTGACCTGACTGTAACTTTTTTTAGCCAGTGACCTAACTTTGATCTGGAATTTAAACATCAGCTGGGATCTCAAAAATATTGCGTGTTAAAGATCTTGCGTGCTTCAGATGCATGGACATGTCTACGGATTAACCTTTATCATTGCTTGCTCTGTTACAGACAAACTTCCATCAGAGGTACTCCCACACTTGTGTTTTGCAAGGGTCTTAAGTAATGTGAGTAGTGTGAGACTGCTGATCGCGTCCCATCAGTAGTGTCGGGTTTTAAGCAGCTGTTGGGTTCCAGACTGATGATCTGGAAACAGCCCTCTCTCCCCTAGAACGAGAATAGAAAGTCCTGAAGTTTTGTCTCCTGTGTGCATTACAGTGGCCCTAGGTGCAATATTTCATAATAAGGTGGTGGGACTGTTGCACTGAGACAAAAGATTAATTGCACTCTCTAGTATGTTTTGCAACAAACCTTAGCATGTCATTCGTTTTATTCTTTTCCTTGAAGGTTTAGATACTTAAAAATAAGAAACACTTATTCAGCATGATTTTGTATCAAATGAAAATTAAGCGTTCCTGGGGAAAAACTGAATGTGTCTCAGTTTTACTTGATGGAAGAAGGTCTGGGCATTCAGCAGTATTAGTAATTATGTTACAGTATTACATTCAGCAGAGTAGGTGCCTGTTTTACGAATGCGAGCAGGGATCTAGTTGGACTTCCTGGAAGTCCTGCCACTCGTTGGTGGTGATGATTTTGCATGTGTGCAGTCGGACGCAGTAGATGTGGTCAACCAGCTGCAAACACATGGTGAGGGTATTCTTCTGAATCCCTCCATGCATTTACAAGGGGGTAAGAACTAGATTGTCTCTTTAAATCCATCAATTTTAGAATTGCAAAACTGGAACGTACGACACCTGCAAGATGGACAGAGACTAAAGATAATAGACTTAACTTGCCCAGCTAAATTGTTAAATTGTCCATTCTATGACGTACACAGTTAGTGGTAGGAAAGACTTCTGGATTCAAAGTAATATGTAGCCTTTAAAATCCAGCCATATGACATATTCTACTTCTGGATGTCTCTTTGAAACGTTACACTATAGAGCAGTAGTCATGCATTTCAAGTGCAGACTTAACCAGTAAAGTTTGGATTAAGCCCAGAGAAATTAAATAGGATAAATCTCACTTATTGGTATTTCTGCATTGAGAAGATTTTTTTTCATTTAGAGAATAATGAAAAACACTGGCAGCTTGAGAGATGTGTAAACATGTCACAGAACCATTTAAAGGAAACTGACATCAGCAGTGCAAAAAAGCAATAAAAGCGCCCCATTCTTTAATTAGTGCAGAACTGTGCACGATCGGCTAATATCTGTAGCGAGAATTCACAATAATTAATCATTTTTTCTTATTAAGTCTACGCATCTTATCGTTTGAGTAACGCTTGAAGTATTTCTGTGTTTTGCTGGTAATGCTGTTTTGTGCCTAAAAAAGGAAATGTTTTAATCCTGTGCGTAATGCACTTGTTGTGTGGCCTCTTTTAGACAAACAGACCTGAAATGTATCGCATCACTGAGATAATTAACAGAGCCGCTATTAGTTTCGGTGCTTTGGTCTTTAGAAAGCTCCTCATATGATACCAGCCATCATTTATTTATGCTTTCTAGCAAATCAGGTGCCAAGACCTCAGGTTAAACATTTTAGGCAGGAGTTCATTACAATTATCCTCAACAATATGTAACACTCTATTGTTTACGAATATCAGTATTTGAACACCAAGGTCTTCTTACTCTTCTACCTTTCAAAATGATGTGTTAAGAAATGAAGCCACCAGACTGGTTGTATGTAGGAAGCATATTTTGATACTTTATGCACTTATTGATACTTTTTATTTTATATTTTATTTTAAACATACGAGAATTACACTGTGGGCAAACCAGATTTGTGTGTGTGTATATATATATATATATATAATTTAATACAATACGGAACTTTAAAAATCCGTAAGATAGGCAAATGGCTATCCTGAATCTTTGACCAGACCAGGTACTGATTAATGTTAGAGTCTTTACATTAGGAAAAACTGGCATACTAGACGGGTTTCTAAATCACATGCAAAAATGTTGGCTTCGTGATTAGGTATTGATATTGCATGTATAGCAATATTCTGCTGTTCAGTATGTTTTGTATGATCACCTTGAAAATTGAGCTAAAGGAATAAAAATACATTGAAAGCAGCACATGGTGGAAACACGGCTGACAATATATGCACACATTAGATCTCCACTTGCCCCTCTTCTGGATTCTGAGTTATTTCTTACTGTTAGGACCGTGAAGTCCTTGAGTAGGGACCTACATTCCTGTTGTATGGATGCCATTTGCACCTCTTCTACCTCCTCCTCTGTTTGAATGTCCATTGAATTTATTGAAGTTCTCTGATACTGTATTGTGTCTTCCAGCATTTTAACCCAGAGGGTCAAAGTTGTAACTGGTAACAGAAAGCAGTGTACATCACTCAAAATCAAAACGTGAAAGATCTGTCAGAACTGAAGGAAATCCGTGGCGTTAGATGGACTGAATCCAGTAATATTGAAATCGCTTAGGGCAGTACTTCCACCATCATCAGCAGAAACGCTTTAGAAACCTGAAATTAAATATTAATTTACAGATAATATAAGTGACTCTGCGCTCAGAAATCACAATGACAAAATTAGTAAAATATATAAATACGATAGAGTTTCTACTTAATCTTATTACTACTCGCGACTTACAAATTGCAGAGCAATTAGCCCTCCAGGCCAATCCAAATCCTTCCAACAGGGCTGGTGCAAATTTGGCCATTGCACGCTGGGAGGCAGGAGCTCAGTGGGGTGACAGAGCGTTAGTAGCAGGGCAAGTGGGGTTAAAGGCAGGCACCGGACAAGGTAAGGAGATATATGCATGCATGTGGAAGTTGCGTTGGGTGGAGTGTTTGTGTGCAACTAGATTCCACTAGAGTTTATGTGTATATATATGGGGGGGGGCAGGGGCCAGAGGGCCACTTAGCTGTCATTTCCCCAGCCCAAGAGTAGTTTAACATTGATCTAATTTCCATTTGTCACAGTTATTAATACCAGATGTTTGAAGACTAAAAGTAAAGTGGATATTAACATTAAACTAGATATGAAGGGCCCTGAAACCATCACACAATTACAGCGAAAAAGAAAGCTCATGTGTGCAGACAGACACAGAATATGAGGATGCAAACCCCCATATGCCTGTACTTTTTAAAATATATCACTTCTGTGAGAATAAATCTCCAATACCATATGGTTGGCGTAGATGAAACAGTTGTTAATGCTGTTTTTTTTGTAGTTCCAGTATTAGGTGCTATGAAAGCATACAGTACAGCATTTAAATTGACAATATGATGTCGTTTACTGTCACATTAATGAAGAATGCCTAATAAAATACTTTAAATGCATTCTATACCTTCTATGAAATATACCTTCCTGAAGCAGTGCCTTATGGGCAATGACAGCATGGCGGCTGCTTTGAAATGAAACGGCATTGTATACGTGAATATTCAGAGAAAATTACCTGCAGCAAATAGATTCAATTAAATGTATGTTCGGTGAAAATGGATTCAAATGTTTGGTCTTTAATCTCTGGAAATAAGGAAGAAGTCACAGAAACAGGTAACCGCTAACACCACGCTAATCTTCTTATTACAGGTTCGTCCCCCCAGGCCTCAGGTCGCTCGACGTCCCAAAAATAACACAGTCGTAGACGGTCATAGAACCTCCACCTCCAGCCCCGACCAGTAAGTAGAATTCTATCTGCCAGCTTTCCTTTTTGAAGTCACAGTGCATTCATTTTCATAGTCAACAGATTTTGTATTTAAAAAAGCCTGATATTTCTAGTTAATGTTATTGAAACAAATATTGGACCGGAACTTTACCTTACTGGTTACAGCAATATCACCATACAGTGAAATAACAACATGTATATCCAAGTGTCTCCTCACTGTAATATCACAAAGCAAATCAACCAACCTTTGTAAGTGTAATGTTACAATACATAGTAACATAGTTCATAAGGTTGAAAAAAGACCAAAGTCCATCAAGTTCAACCTATATACATATTGTGTCCCTACCGTGTTGGGTACAATGAAGCAAACCAGAGCCTTGAGCATTTACTGTCTACAAATCACCGTACAATATGGCATGCAATAAGCTCTTCCAACTTACTTCTCCATTATCACAATACAATTGGTAAAAGCCTCCTATAATGATACAACAGGCCAGAGAACCCCCCCCCCGTCACTGATTTCTGTAAGATCACAGTACACTTCTGCAATCAGACATAATATTGGAAGATAAGGTTTATGAAAAGCTGTTAATGATATGGATTTTCAATATGTTCTGAACTAAACAATTAATGTCACGCTGTGCAGGTCATTGTAATTGCCCTTTTTTGTTTACATTCTGTGTTTATACATACTTTGTCATTAAGACTGGTGACCTGAAATGTATTATGGGGTCTCTTAAATAAAGAGGTAGTCCGCAGGAGGCTTGAACGTTTTAACTCCCTGATATCACTATACATCATAAAGGGCAAATCCTAGGGACCATCACAGTGGATGATAACACTTTACAGGCTAATATGAGGTGCTGATTAACTGTACTATTGCAGTGCAAAAGAGTGTACAAAAACAAGGAGAACCTCGATCACTAACTAAGCAAGGTAGAAAACTATAATAAGTCAACATAGAATCTGACGGCAGATAAGAACTATTTTGCCAATCTAGTCTACCCATATTTCCTCATGTTATATAATATAGACTATGAATGATAGACAGCCTTCTTGTAGCCTTTGTGAAGGTAAAAGATTGTTGGTCGTGACCATACAGTGATCTGAAAACTTCAGATCTTTATCCTTTGTCTCTTTGCAGGGTGGGTAACTAGACCATTCATCATAATGGAATGTGAAAATGTGAGATCATCGACCATACCCATTGTACAATACTACTGAACTGTATAAATCATTACAACGTATTGGCCTGATTATAGGATGCACTCCCCCCACACACTTAGTCTTTAAAGTGGGGGTGCGGCGTATAATTGGGATCCTCTAACTCTTGGAGTGGGGAGACAGGCCAAGTTCCAATTGGTTGATGCCAGAGGAGGCCCCTGCAGGCGACCAATAGAGTTGCCCGCACGGCTCTTTAACTCTTGACGGCGGAACTTGGCCTGGGGAGACCATGGACCACGCTCCAAGAGTTAAAGGTCCATACGAGCGATTCTATTGGTCGTTCGTACGGACCTTAAACTCTTGGAGCGGGGAGACCGGTGGTCTCCCCCGGCCAAGTTGCGGCACCAGGATTTTAAAAGTCTGTACGAGCGACTCTATTGGTCGCCAGCAGGGGGCTCCTCTGCCATCAACCAATGAAGTGCACCTGGCGCGAAAGCTGCTGTGTAGTGCGTACCGCGTTAACACCGTATTAACCCAGTATTAACCCCTTTTACAAAAAAATTAAGAAAAACAAAAACGGAGAATGTACACAAATATTCGCCCGAACCGAACACAGGTACGGGCGAATATTCGTGGAATACTAAGATTGTTTTCCCCCCATGAACACGAAGAGTTGGCTGGCGCCCAAGTCTACTGATTACCCTGACATAAGAATACAGTATAACAGATTGTGTACTCTTTTGGGTGATTGCCATTGTATTGGGATAAAGTGTAGCACACCTGAATCTCTTCTCATATTCGTTATAGGCCAGTACTCCCCTTACACAATATCAGAACTTAAAACAGGATCCCATAGTCTCGGATTTATTATCAGAATATAAAGCAAGGTGTCCCATTAAACCAGGATAAAGTATGCTATAAACTATAGCTTACTATAATATGAGTATACAAGTCAACAGGCCATAACCTGCTCTCACAAGTTTCACAGCAGAATAAGGGACAGAATGATGTGCCCTCTGCTTTTTAATTAAAAAAAAACAGAGGGGGAAAGGAAACTGTTACAAAAGTGAATATACTTTCGGTTTATTGAGAGATGTGAACATTAATTCTAGTATCTTCTTTAAACGTCATGGCTTCAAGATATACAAAGATAAAGTGTTCTGATTTATAATAGTTCGAATATGGCGATACTAACATTATCAAAGGCAGACCCCAGTGTGCTTCACCTGCAGGATGGTCTGGTTTGGGCATTCATAATATTAAGGCAGTGTGGGGGATTTTGCATTTATGCATTATAAAGGGTAATCTCAGGAGATGCTTACTGCAGTTTGACATTTATAATGAATAGTGATAACGGAGTTATGAATCCTGCAGACCCCTTTACTGAATAGATCTCACAACACATGCCGATTGTCTCCTAATGACAAGTTATATGTGTGCCAACGATATTTACTTAAGAAGAAACATATCAAAAATCCACAACATTAAGACATACACAAGCTATGAAATGCCAGTGTCTAATACCCTGTGTTAGTTGCCCCTATAGTGTAAGAGAGGGCGGCATACAGCAACAGATGAGTTGCCTTATCTGGCTCAGTGTCTTTTTTATAACTTGTCCATACTCTGTCTGGTCCTCTATTTATCTTCTCTTGCTTTCCTTGCTGCTCAGTGAAGCAAGGTAGAGGAGACCTTTGTATTAATAATGTGTATTTTTACTCTTGTTTTCAAGTTGTCACATTACCATGCCCATTTGATTCTATGATCACAATGTAACCTGAAAGTAACTAACACTTAGCACAAAGAATAGAATCTGCATATTCTTTTGTTAGGCTTAATCTCTTAATAGTGACTGGTAATCATGGTTTTAATGCAAAGGGGATTTGGAATCTGCTGCACTGCATGAAGCTCTACTGCCCTCTTGTGGTGAGAGTTTCAGTTTGCAATGTACTCTGCTGTACAAGCCCTACATTATCTTCTAGTGCTAATTAAGTTATGCCTGACACAAATTGCTGAGAAGGGTTGATAAATGAGAATGGTTTCTCACCAGTGACATGATTTTTAGAATGTTATTTTATCATTGTTGATCTAAAATATTATTACAAACTTTTATATATATATATATTTTTTTTTTATTTTATTTTTTTTTAACTACAAGCTATGAAGGAAACCATTTTTTTCTCCCATTAAAAGCGAGCAGACCTTATATTATTATTATTATTATTATTATTATTATTATTAATACTGGCAACATATTCCTCTGAACTGGAGATAATTTGTCAATAACAATCATTTCCAGTGTCATCAGATCACCTCATCCTCCAAAAAGTGCCAGGTTTTTAAATTGTGCTCACATATATAAATCAGTCAATAACCAATTTATGTCATATTTGGTTATGATATTGAGAATGGATAAATGCACTGACACAGGGTACCAAACAACATGGTGAACTAGCAACGTAATTACACTCCATTTGGGAATCCACTGGCATGTTCTAACACGCTTCTATCGTTCAAAGGTTCAGAAAACCCCCTGCAATGGATAGTTCCTGTGTTTCACATCAGATTTGTCACCCTCAAATAAAGGTGTAATAGTGGTCCTGAGAGGGTTCCTCATCATGTGTGAGAGGGCATCTGATTGACAGCTCCTTAACGTACAATATGAGGAGCAGGTGGTAAAGCTCGACGTAGGGAACACCTATGCAGGAAGGAATACGAAAAACAAGTTAACTGGATCAGTGTCCAATCTAGCACAGAGTCTTAAAATCAATTTAAGGCATACCATTGTCCAGATGACCATCCTCTTATCTAAATCTTGGTTTACAAGGACTTCCGTTATAGAAAATAAAATTTTATATTTAATTTCCTATTCTTACTGTGCTGCTTAAGCGATGTTAACTGATGATTATAGTAGGAGGCGTAAAACTATACTTGGGTTTTTTGGATCCTACAATGTCACCTTGGCTGGAAGCTGTGTGTCTGTGTGCCTTCTTGGAGCACCCAAGCCTGAATAGTCTTTAAGTCTTTGCAATTTTCCTATTATTGGTTCCAATAATACGTATAGATCCAATAGATCCTGGTAATAAAATGTAAGGATTTGTAATATAAAGTTACATAGTATATACTTTCGTACACACATGTTTCAAGAGGAAACATTTCTTCATGTCATTCAGATAACTTTGTTAGAGGTGTGTCGTTGTAGATACAATGCATTACATACAGTAAGGGGATTTAAGCATGCTTAGGCTATTCTGAACACAAGACCAAGGTTTCTACAAAATGGACAGCCTAAAGTTAAGCAGAATGGTTCTTATCTGCCGTTAATTATCTATATCCATAGAAATCTATGTTTCTGTGTTACAATACAGATGACTTAGTGTAAAGCTTTGGCTATATATTGTAGGTATCAGTAAATGATACAGTTCTTTGTGCAGTATATTCGATTGGTAGGCAGATGTTTTGATGACCCATGTATTTAAATTAACATACTCCTGTCTGTCCTGAAGTGTGTGTTCGACATAATGCAACATTTGTGGTCCCAGGTTAAGAATATTCATTCCATAAAATATCACAAAATTACATTATTTTCTTTCTTCTATCCGCCCTCCCATGTTTAATCTCAAGCTTATTTAAGTGTCAATTAAATTTGAAATATCTACATTTGTCAGCATTTCTTGGTTCTGGCCACGCTGATGTGAGGCAGGCATGTCCGTGCGTTCTCACCATGCATACCGTCCTCATTAAAAATAAACCCATGCCGTTGTAATAATGCGCACAGCCTCCACACTTCCCGCGGCTGTACAGGGATGTGTGTCTGACATGGTATTTAAAACGAAGCAAGCTGTCACTGGTGTCACAAGCAGGTGTTAACACAAGGACAGCTAACACTGAGACTGCTTGAGGAGCCTCAGCAATGCATTATGGGCAGTGATCGCGATCAATGATGATGTGTGTTTGACATATTATGCCTTAGTTTATAGAACTGTCTCATTTGTTTCACCGTGCTGTGGAAGAGTTGGTAGAGCTCCGGATGTTTTATTTCTGCCCCAAACTTTCCTGATCAACAGAAATAAGATGTCACTGTTGTACGATACAGCTGCACAGTAGCCCCGTGACTTACACAGATTACTTAAACACAGATTGTCAAGGAAAGTAGCCAGAATATCTACATCTATCTACATAATGTGCATACTGAGCAAAAGGGGGTCTCTTCCATAACAGCAGGAGTATTTTCTTTGGTGTTTAATGTGATGCACCTATATAATCACTGTAATACAATGACATTGACACTGGACGAACTGCTCTTTTGAATTTAACAGTTTCATTATTTTGACAATTTAGACCAACACAAGTAGCATGCAGAAAAAATAATTTTGGACCTTACAGGGATCCTGATAAACTTACTGCAGCTCTTCCCCAATGCAGCTTGAATGTTTGTTACGGAGATTGAAATTAGTTGTAATTTTACGTGCATCCTGGAAATCAGCAGAGAAGATCTAATATAATTGTACCTAAGTAATCTCTTTATTTTCCAACATCTTGCCATAAGGCTTCTGTATTTCATTAAGCAGCGTAGAGATTTTTGAGCTACAGGTCAACTAACTTTTATTTCTTCTGTTCTTCTGTCTCTTTAGCGTTGTGAAGCCCACACGCCACTATACTGTTTTCCTCTCAGAAGATTCGTCTGATGATGAATTCCTGCAGGAGGAGGACCCTGTCTCTGCCTTCTCTGAAAACTTTATCTTCTCTGCTCCCTTTGAATGGTCTCTACCCTCAGCCTTTTCTTTCACTGTAGAACAAACACAAATGTGTGAAATATAAATAATATACTTCATGCCAAGACCTTTCCTACCAGCAAAGTACCTCCTGGATAGAGTTAAACTTATATTCAATATGCTTTGTTCTTATATTATGCTTTCATTAGTTTAACACTTTCATTTTATTATACACATTACTTGTCGGTATAATCTGGCATCCGTTTTAAAAATAATTGGTCAATTTATTTTGTTTCTCAGGCCTCAACAGTACCGAACTTTAAAAGAATCTGATGCTGATGGAGATGAGTTGATCAGTCCAGAGAGTGAGTCGGCGACTGGCCAGGAGCCACCTGGTACACATCTTACTCATGTCAGTCTACTAGAGGACATCTTTAGTAATTTAGAGGTTGATTCACAACCACAGCAGCTGATCCAAGCCAAAAGTCTGGAAGATCTTCGGACTCCAAAAGAAGACAATGACGACAACTTCAGCTTTGATTACCAGGTATTGGTCCTTTGGACTACCGTAATATTAGACAACCATGCAAGATCCTTTTTGGGCAAAAACATGCAATGGGCCCTGATCATACACAAGTTATATTTAAGGCCAAAACCCACATTATCAATTTTAAGCTACGACTTAGAGAAACTGGTGATGATTTGCAATTATTATGTTTTTTTATTTTTTTATTATTTCATTGTTCTTGTAGTGGTAACCTGGCAAAAATACATGCTGGTGTTACCCAAACTATAAAACGCACATGGCGTCTTTAGTAATTCTTATCTGTGATAGTGTTATATTTAATACATCAACTATAGCACAACCTACTGGTTATTCAATATAAACCAACACAATTATTGGTAATGGGTTACTCAAAAATTAATTATTTCTGTATATTTTTACAGCGAATGGATCTTAATATCCATGAAAGAAGTCGCATTGTCCCCACAATTAAATATAACCATCCATACAACAAGCTTTGGAGCTTGGGGCATGATGATATGGCAATCCCCACAAAATATCACCAAGTTTCACCAGAAAGACAATTAACCCTCCCTGAGAGCATGGCAACTCTGTCACATCGAGAGAGTCCTTTGGGTTTTGTAGAACAAGAGGGGACATGCTGCAGCACACAGAACACCATCACAATTCCACGGCCACATGGAAGAAAGACCCCTGAGCTGGGCATCGTCCCACCTCCCCCAGCACCCAGATCTGCTAAGCAACAGAGTGTTCCACCAGTTAATGAAACAAGCAAACCACCAACAAGGGAGAGCAGTGATTTCACTTTGCAAAGTATTTCAGCACCTTTTGGGGATCAGTCGCTGGAGGAGGCACATCTTCAGCATTCCAACTCTAGTTCTTCAGGAATGCTGCTGCCAGTTAAAGTTTCTGCCGAGGTTGGAGTGAATGAAGATCTTTTGAGCCTCTTGGATCCTTTAAAAACAGGAGACTGGCAAAGTGGTACCCATCCTCCTGTAGGCAGTGGTGTACAGAGCTCTGAAGACCCTCACAGCTCAAGCACTCAATCCTATACTACTTTACAAAATGATTTTGCTTCTGCCGCATTTACAAATCAGCTGGGATTCACCAAGCCACAGCCCCCGTTTCTACATCCCCTTAACCCATTTGCCCAGTCAATACCAACAGAACAGCCTATCCCTGTGATGGGCGGCCCGAGGGGAACTTTCATTACAACAGTAGGCCCTGTACTTGGTCCAAATACCTTACTCTCAACACAGAGATTTTATCATGGTCAGAGACCTCACCCTTCAATGATACCCGGAAGGAGCCCATTTGGCCAAGTACCATCAACCTCCAATATCAATCCTTTAATAAAGCAGGGTCACAACACAGCTGAAACACAGCCACATTTTCCACCTGTTGTTGGCGTCACTGCAGGACACAGAACTTTACCTATGATACATCCCCCTTTCAAAGCCCAGGAGGGCAAGTCAAAGGAGTTTCCAGCCATCCCCCCAAGACCTTCTAAAGTGTCAGATCCTATTCTGCTCCCTGTGAAGCCAGGACAAACCAGGGATCCATTTGATGATTTGATCAGCAAAACCAAACAGGAGGTAGCGCCAGCAACTGGTAAAGTTGAACAACTACGGAAGCGGTGGGAGACGTTTGAGTAAGAGTCATATGCGGAGAAGCAGAGAATCTCGCTTTAAAGAAACCTAAGCAATTGAAACAACCATGGAAGCAAGCATTTGCTCCTATACTTAAGACTAACGTTTGCTATTAAAGGCTTTCATATCACAAATATAATATCCCATGTTATTTGTTTGGAGAAGTATTGTATACACAGGAAGCTCTTGTTTAGTTTGCTTCCTAATTTTCAAAATGTGAATTGATTTATAACTATCTAGACCTTAGACGTTTGGCCAGCCTAGATAGGCATTTTAGTGTTAGCCTGTCCAGGCGGTATCTACTTTTACATACAGTGCTTGTTTAGCAAAGATTTCATATGTAGTAACAAAAAAATCACACTTATCACAATCTACAATATTTATCACAGCTTTCTATTGTTCTGCAATGGTGATGCGTACCTCGCTTTAGTATTTACAGGCACATGCAATGATAGATGGATTCACTTACCACTTCAAATTAAAGTAAGCAGAAGTCTATCTATGTACAAGCGTCTCGCTGGGCCAGTATGTGTCGTGACAACCAATAGACTGGACCATTGAGTTCCCATAGTTAGTAAAATCCGTTTCACTGCCCAGTGTCCTGTAACGTGGCACATTGTTGAATTAAGTTGTTTTGACAAGAAGAAAAGTGCAGTTTGTCATCCTTTTGTAGGGTTTTTTGTTTCTGGAAAACACATATGGCTGCTGTGGGGGTAGCAACCGTATATTACACGTAGAATATTATTTATCCGTTTATCTCTACAGCTGCAATATATGTGCCCCAAAAAAGAGTTTTGTGATGGGAACAGCATGGTGCAGTCTGGACAAAGTCTGATCAGAGCACTACCCTCTCAGCTCACACGTAAAACAATAATGGTTTAGGAAATCCAACCCGGGTAGACACACCAAACGATAAGAGAAACATGTCCCCTGTCTGTAAGGGTTTACAGTGTACTCTGCACTGTACAGATATACTCTGCATGTTACACTTTAGTTAGCTCAGGCACATTAGGCAGTCTACACAAAACACACACTATATTGTGTTAGTAAATCTGTTGTATTTACACACTGAATTGATGTGTTGTGAGCTTGGAGGTCATCTAGAAATGACTGCAGTATTATCTGTGGGTAGATGTACGTCATGTTTACCAGTTACATTTTTTTTACCTGAACCCAATGGAAAGTGTATAGAGTATTATCTGTTTTGTGAATTTAAGTAGTAATTATTCAACCAGCACTGATGATCTGGACAAATGTGATTCTTCAACTAATCAGTTAATCATACAAAATGAGTTGAATTTTGCATAGGTGATTCATTGACATACCTGAGGCCAAAGTAATGTATCCGCTTATCCATATCTTCTTAATATTGGCTGCAGGTTTAAGATGAATGGCCTAAAAATAAACAGTGTAGACTTTATTTCCACAATACCCAACCATCCAGGTGCCTACCAGAGGATCGTGGTTCACCGCAGTCCATAGCAGCTTGGGTACCAAAGATTAGCCTTCACTCATAGTCTGCCTATTTTTGTGTACATTTTAAGGCTATAGTGCTATAGCTGACCATCAACTAATTCTTAGCACAACCCAATAAGTCTCAAACCATCTCGAAAAAGTGATTTCTTAAAATCAGTCTGCTGGTGATTTCTTGAGATGCCTGTACCTCTTTGGGCGAAGTACTGTATCCTATCTAGTTCTGAATCATGATCTTGCTCTAGAACATATCTTTGGAATCTAAGTGTATTTTATGTTTTATATATGCACCTCTTTCTTTTTTTTTTTTTAAAAAACAATGTATTTTAAGCTGCTTACATCATTTGGTATGACATTTCAATGTCATATTAGGACATTTTTGAGTGTATGGCAATATTGAATGTAATGAAGAATGAAGATCAGATTTCACTTGAAAAACATGAAAAGAATACTTTACATGGCCTGGATGCTTGTGTCTGCTGACAGAGGCCACATTTCTGGCAGAACCTGTCCAAAACCTTTTCTCTTTAGCCCTGTGGTTTAAATAACCACTGCAATTGTTTAATAACACGTTTTTATAGAGCCTTGCACAGAAAATGGTGTTTTTCCTGTGTCCATCTTCCTAATAAGATTGTCACAACAATGCCTATGTCGGAGAATTAGTACATTTTATTAAAAAAACAGAGGAACCAGTTCTATCAGGGTTTCTCAACTTTTTCGCCCATCAAGAACCCCCAAGTTACATTTATTCCTAAACACCCTGTGTCTGTCAAGTAAAATAAATGTCCATTAAGGAAAATATGCTTTTGGTGCAACACGGGCTTTTCTGGTGCTCCTCAACTTCCAACAGCTCTTGGGGAAATAAATATGCACTTGTCTGTTTGTTAGTAACAACACCACGCATTGTGTGGAAGGACAGTGATAGAATCTTCCATATTTTATAGGAACTTGCAAAAGGCAAACAGGAAAGGGTGTATTCCTTGAGTGTTGCTGACAGTTTAGCATGGTCTTAGAAACCTTGGAATGGATTATATAAATCATATAAATCATGAAAGCACGTAAGAGCTGTGTATGGATGCGTGAATGTGGATTCAAACTGCATGTTACATTATGCCTAATACCGATTTCATTGTAGTTACACGGAGATCTGCAGGCTACACACTATAGTAACGGAAAGAAGCGTATTTACCAAAGAAAGCATTCGAAAGGAGGGTTGAACACCTGATTTCACAATGCATTATTATTAAGGGTAAACACCAGCAACCTTTGAATGCGAGGGCCAATGCAAAGATAGAGTGAAAGATTTATTATGCATTAAATTTAGTCATCTCACTAGTTTAACTATGCATGATACAGGGCAAGCTCAGCCTCTCCTGCAGGTGAAGCTCACTGGGGTTTGCCACTAATAATGCATTGTGACACCCGAGAGTTGGATTGTTCCAGTCTCCCCCAATGTGATCATCCTACGTCTCAACGATGGCAGCTATGATGGGAGAAAAGTATTGTTCAATATTATATACGTAAAGGCTGGATTTGCTGTTACAGATTTATGACATAACTGCACAGTGCCCAGGTAGTGCTTTTGTTTGTCACTTCAAAACCTACATTTATGTTTAGTTCTTTTTATGGGGATATCCTAAGGGAAAAAATAATGTGTTATATATACTGATTAGATAAAGAATACTGGATTTCACATTGTTTTATGTGTTATAAGGTGATTAGATCACAATGGAAATGATGCACTATATTATTTTATTGCTGCATTAATGAGATATAGTTTGCAACCTGCTGAGTTACTTAGACCATTTTATTTGCTGGAGACTCATTTTAAGGTCATTAATGGAATTGTAACTGTTCTAATACAAGAGCAATGATTTGCACACCCGGCTGTCAAGAAAAAAACAATTAAGCATTTTTTATTATTATTACGGTATTTTCTTGTTTTAGCAACAGGAAAAGTATACAAAAGAAAACCAATGCGCATGTTTCAGATTTCCGTTTTATTTCAAATAATCTGTCTCTCGCTGCTAAGGGATTAGCATTACAACATCGCAACCAGGTCAAAGCAGTGTAAGAGGTTAAACACGTATTTTCTTTGTACAGTTGATGTGCATGCACATGTCAGTGATAAAGGTGTTAGCAGTCTCACAGAAAAGTATTTTTCTATCATTTATACCTTTTTATGCTGTGTGTAAAAAAAAAAAAAATCATGTTCTTTTGAAGCTCGGTGAAATAGTTGCACTTTACAATGCCGTGAAATTACACTTTTCATGTTGAAAAAATTACAGGAAATAAATATGTTCAACCAACCTTTGCTGCCTATAGTTTATTCATTATAAGAGTCGTGTGTTTCAATGATATGACATGCTTGCAAGGCATGAATACTTAACAACAATATTACCAAATTTGTTAAAGTAAATAAAAATACACAACTTGTAGCTCCCATTGTTCATTAGCATCAGCCAACCAACATAGGTATAACTGTATTTCGGCACGGTAAAATAAACACTCCTGAACCTTTTAAGACCTTTTGATGAAATATAAATAAGGTTAACTTCTTTCCCTAAGAGAGTGGTAGCTAAGTGGAACATAGTTTCAGCAGACATGGCTGAGGTTAATGCATTGAGAGAATTCAAATGTACAGCACGGTCTTTACACCAGACCAATGGGCAGAGCAGATGGCTGTTGGATTCTTATCTACCATCATATTCTGTGTTTCTCGTTTTCCTAGGAAAGGGCTTATTCTCTACCAAAAAGGAATATTCATTTAAAATCTCTGGCTCCAAAGTGGCATAAATGTGGCTAGAACAAGTCTTTTGGGCTGTCAAACTAGTGGCCACCCTTCCCTCTTAGGAGCACCCATTTATTTGGAACAGCTGAACTATGTTATCTGGATATTAGCCCTGCCTTTATATACCTGCTCTACCCTTCGGCTTGTCCTGTCCTTGATTTTGGGTTCCGATTTGGCTCTTGTGATCTCTTGGTGCTGACCCGGCAATCCCCAAGTCCGGAAAATGACCAATGCAGTGTTCTAATTATCGTCTTATCTTGTTGCTGAACACTGACACTAAACTATATGCGAAACTCCTAGCATCAAGGCTGAATTCATTACTACCTCTACTGATCAACTACACACAGTGCATCGCATAAAAACGATAATAATCAATAATGACAATCATTGTCAAAGATTTTTATTATTGAATAGTTGAATTAGCCGGACTATAAGACTAAGATCCAAATCCCCCGCAGTGCTTCAGAGGACCTGGATCCTCCTCTCTGGCAGCCCGGTGAACATCTGCGCGATGTGCGCAGACAACCTCAGCTGCTGGTGGCTTCTACAACAGAGTGCTGGCGTGACATGACCTTCAGGTGCTCCGACATAAAAGCCCCAGGGGAAGTGCCAGGCAGTAGCAGAGGTTGTCTACACGCATCGCGCAGGCGGCTGCCCCCACTAGACACCAGGGAGTCTGGAGCACGGGAGGCAAGTCTGGGGATACATTGGTCTGAGGGGCAGAGTGACATATCTGGGGGTATAAGGCATATCAGGGGGGCAGAGTGGCAAATAAAAACAAGAAATGCATTTTTCTCAATCATAGTTTTTATTAAATGTGAAAAAATAGTTTACATGTGAATTAATATTTACTAGTAAAACTTTTTTAGTTTGAGAAATATTGTGTTTGGGTTCTAAAATAAGAAGGCAATTAGAAAAATTACACGTTAATGTAATTTTTTTTTTATTCTGCTATTTGTTTTTAACACCCAGCTTGTTCATTAAATTATTTTAAATAAACTAAAAATTTGCATATTCTTTTTTTATCTGATTAACCGAAAAAAAATAATCGACCAACTAATCGATTATGAAAAGCCCAACAGAATTCCTAGCTGGTGGCCGAAACGTGTATCGCTAGAAGATGGAAAAATACCTTAACTTCCGAATATATGTCACATATGGCAACAAACGCTTCAGGTCTTCAACTGTGTTTGGGACATATGGGATGTCTTTTATGACCACCACTGAGGTCTTACTCCCCCTGGATTGGTCCTGCTGACCCATCACACTCCTTGACACATTCAGGCTCTTAGCGACTGCTAGTTCTCTTTTTTTCCCTCTTTGTTCCTCTTCATAGCTATAAATATACCAATATCCAACCTCCGAAAAATTGTAATGTCAGATACCATTTATATTCAGCATGATAATATGCTACACCATTTATCCAAAAGTATTTGTAAACCAATGTGAATTTTAGTGACATGATGGTACCTCTATAAATTCGAGAGAAAAAAGTGGAGGAAGTAGCACACATGACGTTTATTAATTTAAAGATCATTTCCTTCCTGCAGTGAGAAACCATCTGTTTTCAGCATGCCTGTAGGAATATAACAAAAAAAAACCATGCAAGTCACAACAGGTAGCAAAAACAATGGTGACCGTGGTCAGACAAGCAGATGGAAGAGATCAGGCTCATGCTATGTGTAAAATAGCTTTAAGGGCAGTGTAACTGCTAATCTGCCACACTCCATTTCTTGGGAAAGCTACAAGGATACTTAGACAATGAAACATGTAAAAGAAATTGTAAGCTCATTAAAAACATAGTTTCTGTGCTTTCGTAGTCCCTGGATGGCAAAGGGCAATCGCACAGCATTACCTTTCATTAATAACTTATTAAAAAAAAGCCAGCTTCCAGCAGCTCTAGGTGTTCATTATGAGTGCCAGTATATTTAGAATCGACAGAAAAAATCTTTGAGTCTTGCCAAAAAGCAGTATTTGAAATGACTAGTTCCTCTGTCACTGAAAGGGGGTAAAATGGTATATGAATGAATACATATTACCAATACATAAAGGGCCACTACTAGCAAGTTGAGAATTTACAGGTACTATGGGTAGATTTAAAAAATAGCGTGAGACATAATCTCAATTTGAGGTGAATGCACATTCTTGATTCTTGTCAGACACCTGATACAGAGAATGCATTTAACAAGGTGGACTGTAATTCATATCGCCCGACGCCCGGGACATGCAGTTATTCTTTTCTTTTTCATGTAGCCCTGATGCGGGCAAACAGCAGGGATAGGATCCAGATTCCCCGCAGCGCTGCAGAGGACCTGGATCCCCCTCTCTGGCAGCCAGTGGATGTCTGTGCAATGCAATGCCGGCACTTCCGCCAGGGCTTCTATGAAGGAGCGCCGGCCTTACATGACCTTCCGGTGCTCCACCATATAAGACCCGGCGGAAGTGACAGCAGCAGCTCTCTGGAAGCTGGGGAACTTCTGCTACTGCCGAGGCTTCTAGACGGAGCGCCGGCATAGAAGCCCCGGCGGATGTGACGAGCAGCAGCAGAAGTTGCCATCACGCAGACGTCCACCGGCTGCCCCCACTAGGCACCAGGGAGTCTAGGGGTGCATTGGTAAGTCAGGGAGCAGAGTGGCATATCTAGGGGGGCATAAAGCATATCAGGAGGCAGAGTGGCTTATCAGGAGGCATAAAGCATGTCTAAGGGGGCAGAGTGGCATTTCTAGGGACAGAGTTTTATATCTAGGGGAGCAGAGTGTCATATCTGGGGGGGCATAAAGCATATCAAGGGGCAGAGTGGCATATCAAGCAGCATAAAGTATATCAGGAGGCAGAGTGGCATATCTGGGGGGGCAGAGAGGCATATCTGGGGGAGAGTGGCAAATGGGGGTTATAATGCATATCTGGGGGCAGAGTGGCTTATTAGAGAGGTAGAGTGGCATATAGGGGGTATAAGGCATATCTGGAGGCAGAGTGACATATAGGGGGTATAAGGCATTTCTGGGGGGCAGAGTGGCATATAAGGCATATCTGGGGGCAGATGTGCATAACTAGGGGCAGAGTGGCAAATGAAATAAAAACAAAAAATCTGTTTTTTCTCAATCATCGTTCTTATTAACCCCTTAATGACAAAGCCCATACATGTACGGGCTCAAAATGCATTGTTTTCAATGGGTTTAGGGACCGCCCATTGTCCTTAAGGGGTTAAATATGAAAAAAAAAGTTTACATGTGAATTTATTAACTTTTTTTCCTATACGGTAATCTTATATTTAGGCTTTTTCTTTTTTTCTTAAATGAATATTCATTCATTCATTCTTAAATGAATTTTTTATGTTTTAAGTTATGTGGAAATATATGCTACAATGGGAAGCAGGTATCAGCTACACCTTGATTGGGGAGTGATGGATTACATCATTTAGGAATACACACAAACTAGAATTTGACCCGACCTGCCTCATTGAATACAATGGCAGCCAGTGCAAAGCTCTGCTATGTTAGCATTCTACATTTTCTTGCATTCTATGTAGGAAGGAGGCTCTCACTTGACTACATTTTTTGTTCTTTAATTAAAAGGCTTATCACAGCTTTACATGTTATACACACAGCATGTTACAGGCGTTTTACACACCCTCACTCACAACATCTGTAGCCACTGGTTATCCCATCAGCCTTACTGGCCTTTGCTAAATATGTTCTGAAATTACAACCCATATGCAGGTTGGTGAGCCTCCTTTCACCTTTCACACCAATAAGTAGTTGTTTTTCTTGTGGTATATACCCCTTCCCTAGACTCTTACCGTTTCCATTTTTATTCTTCTTGTTTGTTTTCATCATTATAAATATGATGCATATTGCAGAATATCATTTTTCATTTCTGTATTAATAAAACTGCCATTTTTTCCACTCTGAAAAAAGCAAAAGAATATATATTTTTGTATATGTATGTTTTTAATGTTAAATAATATAACACTATGTCCTCCACCTCCATAATTAAATGATACTTAGGATGTCTGATCGACGTATCGCAATCAGTGAATGGTCGTGAACTTCAGCTCTTTCTCACTGCATGACCAGTTCTAATGAGAAAAGGCTGAAGTCATTAAGAGTTTATTAACTAATTAACATAATAATTGCTGGTAGTTTACATGTGTTGGACATTAAATTAATGCATACTGTTAATTTCCTTGACCTTGTTTGCCATCAAATGTATATATGTATAAACAGAGAGCCTGTCCAGCAGGAGATCATAAAATGCCGCAACCAGCAAGTAATCCTTCAGGTACTTATCTACCTGGAGACGTGTTGTAGTAAACAACACCTTTTTTTTATTGCGATTCTGTTTTCAGAATTAAGTAAATTACCAGTGCCAATTTAGGGCATTTTGGTTGTGAATTAATTAGCTGTGTTAATCAGATTCTTACACATGCGCTGTCCAAATAATAATAATAATAATAATTAAAAACCTTGAAATGATTCAGTAACAGCTGGGAGTAGTTACTGTTTACAGAATTGATGTTGAATGGAGATGATTTTGAATCACATTATATGACCCTCTCAAGCAAAATGGCAAATTCAAAGCTTAATAAATGTTGGACAGTGCAGCTGGAATGCTTTGCTTGCCTTTTTGCAGTGGAGCACCTAGAATGCACCAACACTAAACTAATTCAAGTTAAACCCCAAATAACTTTGTGTTGACAAGTGAAGCGTATCATTCTTCATATGATCTGGGAATAAGGTATTTTCTATTTTAATGTTCAACCTGCCAGCTAAATGGCTTCTTATAGAATTGTTGAGAGTGCTGTTTGTTCCAACACAGATTGTCACATCTTTACCCTTTTCTTGTCCTTGGCATCCACTCCTTGCTGTCACGTTCTTTCCCTTTCTCTGCTTTGAAGTATTTGCTGTGTGTATCTAGGCTATGCCTTTATGCAAGCACAACCATATCAAACACATCCTATATAAAAAAAAATCCTGTCCTACTATTCTCAAACTGAATTATATTTTGACCAGAACTTCCCCATTTGCTCTACCTATATCGACCCTTTGGCTTGCTAAGAAATGGCTTTTCCCTCCTTTACGCTGCTACTCATTGGACCCATGAAGTCTGATTCTCACTAACCTAACTATGCATTCTTAAAGGCCAACGCATGTTAATGCCTAACATACAGTAAATACGCAATTTTGTTGTGCGTAAAAAACACCTGTCCTCTGTAGCATTGCTAACTACAGAGTTCCAAACTGCCTGTGGAGGCAACATCATCACAAACACTCTGTCAGGAGCTTCATGAAGTGAGTTTCCATGGCTGAGCAGCCATGCACAAAAATCACTATGCACAAAATGCTATCGATCGGAGCTGTGTGAAGCACACCGCCACTGGACTCCGGAGCAGTGGAAACGTTTTCTGGAGTGACATAATTAACTTCATTATCTGGAAATCTCATGGATAAATATGGGTTTGGCGCATGCCAGGAGAACGCAAAGTGTATTTTTGGTGGATTAGGAATAATAGTCTGGGGCTGTTTTTCAAAGTTTAGGCCTAAAAAAATTAGAGCTAAAAATGCGAGAGAGAGGCTGAGTGAGGGGGATGCGTGCAAACTGCAGAGATTATCAGAGACAGTGAACGTCTGTATGTATAAATATATGCATGTGTAATTTTATGTTGTAACAGTGTGTGTGTGCATGTACAGCATATACATGTGTAAGATGTTAGTGGGTATGTGTATATGCATATATGTTTATGGTGTTAGAGTGGCTGTATGTATGTACAGTATGTGTTAGTGTAGAGCTGCCCCTGACCATCATCATATCCTCAACATCTTCATTACTTCTAATAGCCAACCACATTCATTATCCCTCAACCACAATATTCCTATTCCTCCCCCTATCATTCCCATCCCCTTCCATTATCACACCATATTGCGCCACAATCATCCCCCTCCATTTCCATGCTCCCTGACATAACTCCTCATCATTTCTAAACCCATCCTTTATTTCCCCATTATATTAATAACTTTCCCTTAGCATGCACCCTTCTTATTCATACAATATTTAACAATAATTTTTATTATCTCAAACAATGTAATACAGAGGCGCAACTAGAAACCTACCTGGGGCCGCCTCACTTCACAAGCAACATGTCCCACAGTGCCACCTTTCCCCCAAAATACCTGTGCCATCTTTGTCACCAGCTTGTCTGTACCCCCAAAAAGCTTCCCAGTGCTATCTTTGCAACTAGAATGCCCGTGCCATCTTAGCTCCCCAAGCAGCCTGCCTGTGCCATATTTGGCCCCAATTTTTGTCAGTGCCCCAGCTTGTCTGTGCCATCTTTGTCCACAATCAGCTTTTCTGTGCCCCCAAATAGCTTGGCTGTGCCATCTTTGTCCCCAACATCTCATCATTGCTCCCATATTGTCTGTGCCATTTTTGTCACCAAATAGTTTTCCAAACACCTTGCTCTTCCATCTTTGCTAAACTGCTTGTCAGTTCCCCCCCAACAACCTGCTTGTGCCATATTTGCCCCCCAAACAGCATGTCTGTGCCACCTCTGCTCTCCAACGTGTTTATTTCTTGTTTCCATGGCAATCCGTACAGACAAATGGGATTTCTGAAAACAAAAAAAAAGACTGAGGCAGACAAATTTCACAGAAAAACAAAGCCCCCCCCCCCCAAAGAACACAAGCTTTCTGCCGGTGCTCAAGTCTATTTTACATTTTCCTAATAATACTTGTAATGCATTGTATACCATGGCATCACTGCACAGGTAACAGTATTCAAGAAGCTGCCTCTTAATATGTTTGCACAGAATGAGCCCCACATCCTTTCTCTCTTCTTTATTATGTGACTGTAAGCCAAACCAAAGGCTCACCTCTCTTAATGTATTTATACAACCTCCATCGTGCTAAAAACGCTCAAAGACATATCGTAAAACTATTTGTTCTATTGCATTACATTTTTTATTTAATCATTAGCCTCACTCCAAAACCCAACATCTGAATAGAGTTCTGCCCCAGGCTGAACTGTTAACTATAACATAGGACATTGTATCTAATCTCCATTTATATTTCTATTATCTTGCCGCCTCTGTAAGTGAACGGAATGAAGCACACCAGCCTTATATAGGAAAATATTTTATTTACACATAAATAAACTAAACATACAGGTCAATAAAATCATTTTGTGATAATTACCATATGCTTGCCCCTGTTCTTTGCACCCATGTTTTTCAGTGTTTTCATCTGATAATGGTTTACAAAAGATACAGCACACCATTCAATAATGGACAGGCACTGAGTGACGTCTCCCCATACCTGTTAGTTAATCTTTTAGCTGATACTCCCGTAGACTAATTCCGTAGACTTGTGGGAGGGAGCTGCCTCTCTGGGGTAAGTGGGTTTCCTAAATAACTGTTTTAATACAGCTGGTTTGTTAGGTGTTCACCGAACTTGGAATGCATCGGAATGGTGAGGGACCATTTTCTCTTTTAAACATTAGGTAAGTGTCTGATCTAACATATACTTCAATACATAATGGCCATGGGAATGCAGCTTTACCTTCTCAGGGTAACTAATGTACAGTGAACATTTCTAAAGCGGTGTTTTAAGTGACGCTGTGACATTGATGTAAGTCTACGGTTAAGGCACTTACGTTAACCTGCTGTCCATTACAGCTATCTGATTTCAGCTTATATCAAAATAGCTTTACAGAGCTAATAGATATGGATACATAGTAATCCTCTTGGGAAGATCCTTGCACCCTGACAAATCTATGTATGAAAAATGTCATTATCCCCACATCAATTCTGAAGAAGATGACAGCTGACGCCTTGTGGATGTTTTGTATTTTAACTTTGGTGATCTGTGTAAAATGTCAGATTGGCCATGCTTCGTGTCATATTTAAGATGGACCTCAACTTAGCGTTATTGTCATATCTGAAATAAAGCCATTACTCAATCCAACACTGGACAGCATCTATAATTCGAGTTATCATTAGTATTAGTAAATGTTCTGGGTTTTGTGTCCCGCATTAACATTGTTCTGCTCTCACATCAGATGTACCTTGAGTAAATGTATAGTTAGCGCAGTGAAGTAGTCGCAGCACTGTACGCATTGTCCAGTAATGTAACACATTTACAGAAATAGATTCAATAGAAACCCTATAACATGAACACAAAAAGGAAACAATCATGTATTTGCTATCTTCCTAGTTACACAAAACATCCTAAAACTGACTAATTTCCAAGCATTCTAAAAGTTGAGAGGAAACACCCTGCTTTCTTTCTTTTGTTTTATTATTCTTTTTCTTTTTTTCTTTCTTTGCATTTGAATGTATATTGGGATAATCATTGTATTGTAATATGTATGATATGTGTTATGTGCAATTATTGTTAATCGAATGCATATCTTTCTTTTTCCTATGAAAATTTAATAAAAGACATATTTAAATAAAAAAAAAAAGAAACCCTATAATAGGAACACAAAACATCCTGTTGGAATAATCAACAAAATAGTTTTTGGAGAACAGATTTCTAAAAGTGTGGTGGATCCTAGAATTAGATGTGTTGTCTATATTTCTAATAAAATATATGGTTACTATTGCTGTTATGAGCTCTCAAAGTTCATACAATTTATAATATTTTGCCTGGTTTTATGAATGATGATAATCATTAACACAGAACTACGTTAATTGGGTTAATTGCTTAGGTTTTTCCTGCTGCTTGAACCTAACAAAACAATCTTTACACATCATTTCTTTGAAACGTATACAAGCTGCTGCGAGAGTATGCCATAGGCGCAAAAATATATGGGATTCTTAGATAGACTTCAAATCAATGGGTAAGCAGAGCCGGCCTTAAGTGTTCTGGTGCCCTGTGCGGACTACTCCTCTGGTGTCTCATGTCTCATTATGTATGGGGGTATTTAGCAACAAATGAGCAAAAAGCTTTATAGTTATAGGTGCGCCCCATAGTAACATGTAATGCCGATATGACAAACGATAACTCGGCATCTACTATGCTGCGGTATTGATAAATACTCTATTATGTAAGTTGTACGGATCCTTTGTCATATCTTTTCTCCTCGCCTAGACTTTGTAGATGTCTCGGATAGTAATTCTCACTCAGCTGTGCTGTTTGATTTTGTTTGAACTCTTCGAAAACTCACTGTTGGGTTAAGGTTGGTCTGTCCCACCATCAGTTATGCTTTCTGTACTCAGTTGCCGTCACGTAAGCCACGCAGCACGATTTAGAGTCCCAATCTCTCTGTTAGCGTTATACAGTTAATACACCTGACTTCTTCATCGGTCCAGGCTGTCTTGATTTCCCCGGTTATCCTCCCATTGCGTGTTCACTCAGAGCCACAGAGCCTGGTATGCTCTCTCGGGCCATGGACACCGTACCTCCTCTGTGTTATACACATAGATTTTAAAATTGAGTACAATTTGACCATACAGGTATGGTGAACCAGTCCAAACACGCGTCCTATACGTGTAGATGTGTTGCAGGATGCTGAATCCTTTTAACACCATCAGATGAGTCTTTCCGTGGGAGGCAGTTTTAACACATTCCACATCTCCACTCGAGCGCCATCTTTTTCTTGTCGACTAGGACTGTAGGTCCCCTGTGTAGCTCTCTTTTTCCGCATAGTCACCATTATAGCGGTGATGACGGACAGCAGAATAAACAGCATCCCTGTTCCTATAGCTGACCCAACCAGTGTGGGGGATTTTCTTTCACGGGACAAACGTGGTTTCTGTATAAAATGGAGCAGTGGATGTTAAGTATGAGAAATAAGGGCATCTAGAAGGAAATATTAAGGCTGGGAAGCAAAACTAGCACCAAGGACAGAAGAACTGGACGGCTCCCTCTCTCTAGTAATTATAACTTTTTTCCCATGTCACTAGAAGGAAACGATTGGTTAAACACAGTTGCTTTGGTGACTTTGCTTTTTCCAGTAACTTTGATGAATGAACTGGACTGCCCACAAATAATTTCTTAAATCAATATTTACTCCATAAATATTTTCTTAGGGACGTGTTATTGTTTATCTGTAACGTTAAAGCAAAGCATTCACAAATCACTATTAACATAACACAAAACATGTGGATTCACAATCACATCTGTATAAGTGTCACAAATAAATATGCATGTACCCAGTGTAAAGACATAGAAAAAAATGGACGCATTCTTATACAGACCCAAGAAGACGACCAATACTAAATGAATTATTTGAGTTTGTTCATTTGCTGTTGCTTTTGGGGACAGAGCCTCTGCCTTTCTTTTGCAATGCGCTATATACACATAGATTATATACAATTTGTACAAATGTACTATCAGTGCTTAACCTGTTCAGTGTCAGAAGGGTGTAAAACCAGCTTTTGACAATAAAATGGCAGAAAACAGTGTTTTCACTATTGCTGTTGATAAACGAAGAACCATAGCAATGCCGGATGCCGTTTACAGGCAAACATCCACTTCTGTGGCTTAGCGGACTATCCCCGTCATCAGTAACATAAATCCAGTGTAACCGCATCTGACTAGGAAGGGAGAATTGTCTGCATATTATATATATATATATATGGACAGTGGAAATGTCGGCTACCCACGCTTTAAAAGGCACTAATTCAATGGTGAATAATGACTGGCGGATATTTAAGGCAGTTTTGGTCAGAAGGCTGGAGAAAATATTGAAAACCAGTGTTTTGGACAACTTCTTCATTAACCCCTTAAAAGCAGATAGGAACTGCAATGCATTACACCACACAGCTTATACCTTCTTAATCTCCAAACCCTAGTCATCTGCTACATAATGGTCCTCTGTAGAATAACAGCTATTGTAACTCTCAAGCTTTTCACATCTTAGCAAATGTAACTTATTGTTTTGTTTTGCTGTGCTACCTATATTCAGTATGATAGGAGAAACAGTTATCATGCAGAATAGAGTCATCATGAATGTAAGGCACAAAATCGATGAAAGCATCACACAGGATAATATGGTTGTCCTGTTTACTCCTATCCAATACAGTCCGCAGCAACCAAAGGAAAGTTTCATCTGACTTCTCCACGTGTTCGACTTTTGCTCTGAGATTGCTTGTTCTTTAAACATTAGGTTCGGGTTCCTAATCACTGAACTTCTAGATGGAAAGTAGCCGGGACACAAAAGGGTGTGCTGAGTTCTCTACCTTTCCCATCCTGAACATCAAGGCTGCTTTACTGGACAGAGGGAGCGTGTGGTTCAGGAAAACGGTCAAGTAGCTTCGATTTTATCAACCGGTTGCATGAACCGTTATATACAAGAAAGAGGGTCCACATATCCAGTCTAATCTCAGTGCAAGAAAACGTGAGATTTATTTCACATGGCAACATCCTGACCTGTGTTTCGCAGGAGAACTTGAGAGAAGAAATTGCACTTCTGAGGAATCTTTAGAATGATGCTTCGCAGTGTAATCCTCCAATATCATTTAATTCCCTTCACAGGAAATTGGTAACCTGAGAAGAGGCAACCTGCTTAAATTATGTTACAAAGGTCCTTTTCTGGCCTTCTTGATTTTGCACTGCAGAATCAGAATTTGAGATGAATCTACTACTTGTCCTCTTGGCTCATATCAAACGCTCCTCAGGGGGTACTTTAAGGACGCTGTCCATTTCTAGACGCGCACCTGCAACCTCCTGCTGGCTTGGACTGTAGGTTCCTTCTGACTGCCGCCTCTTCCTCGCTGTCAGCACCATGAAAATGATTATTATTACAAGGAGAAGCGCCCCCCCACATAGAACAGGGACAGCAACTCCAAGGAGTGGGAAGGGGAAGATAGAGACCGCAATGTCTTTCTGCAAGAAATGAATAGGAAATAGTGAGACCTACCCCCCTTAAAAAGCATCCAGTGAAATGGAACAGTTACACATTAAATTTCAGCATTCCCTTGGAATATATATATATATAATGAACCTTAACATAGGGAGCAAATGGTGCCAAGAACAATTGATAAATGTCTCTTGTCACTGGCACCCTTGTCCGTAGCTAGCAAATTAAATTGTAGGCAACCTACGCTCCCAAGAGCCATTTATTGATTACATCCACTATGCGACATACAAACTGACGTCTCATAAAGCTCTGTAGTTTCATTCAGCTTGAATATCTCAAGCCATAAGCAGCTCACCCCCCCTCTAATAGAAAAGCAGTATCCCCCGTGAAGACATGCACATGTATTGAAACGCAAAAAGAATATAAGAGTATCAGCGTCTTGAAGCCTTTAGGGAAATAATTGAGAAGCCCATATAAAACACGGCATGCAAGAGCTCAGAAACATGCACTTCTGAACCTCAGTGTTCTTTGTGGAAGAAAGCGATAGAATTTTATGTAATTTCCAAACTCAGTCCAGTCTTGTGAAGCAGAATTGAGCCACATACGTAGAGTTTATATTGTTGGTTATGGACGAGTCCTTTGGTAGTGTGTAGTAGGAAGCACCATCCAAAGGTGAGTTGATGCGGGTCTGACAATAGTAAGATGTGTCCTTACTCTTCCGTCTGTTAATGTTTGTTCTTTATAGCTTTTCTTGTTTCTTGAACAATATGACCTTGTGCTGACTTTTTTTCTAAGGGCTCCATGTTTTAGTGTTTAATGCTATTGCATATAAAGTATTTGGAGGACTCACGCCATTACTTTAAACAGAAATTAAGGCATATACACTAGCAGTGATCAGTTAGACATTGGGTCATGTTTATAAAGAGCTGTCTTAGGGCAAATATCTACATGTGAGTCAATCACCATAGCAAGCAAATGATGAAAGATTTTTTTCCTATCTATCTATCTATCTATCTATCTATCTATCTATCTATCTATCTATCTATCTATCTATCTATCTATCTATCTATCCATCAAATGTATCTATATCCAAATGATGACACACCGAGAGTACACATAACAGACACAGTGTTACATAGACCATGCAAACTTAAGAGTGTTAATAGACATGCAAAGGGCAAACAAAAGCAACAGCAAAGACAACTCATATAAGGAGATGAAAAGAAAAAAACTGGAGGCATTTACAAATACTGAGCTACACTTAATATCTTAGCTTACAATCTACCCACCTAATACCCTAAATCTGCAGCCTGGAGAGAAACCATCTGTTCTCCACACCGCTCTCATTCTCATTCCCCCTCAACCTCCTAATGATTTCAAGCTTATGTCTTTACCTCTGTCGATGTCATTTAATATTGTTTAATTTTAACTCTGCCTTATTGTAACAGAGATAAGGAAAATACTGTCCTTTTTTCACTAAAGATGTATCTGTTCCACAATTACAAATGACTTTCCATTTATGAAATTATTGGAAACACAATTATATGCTAGTTGCACCTAACAAGAGTTCACAAAATGAGAAAATCAAATGAATGGGTTAATACGTTCATATATTCAGAATTTAGTGATATTTTGAAAAATAAGCATGCAAGTTAGAACTGAAAGAAGTAGGAGTTTGATCTGAAAGCGATACCTAAACTGTGATGTCTGAATACCATGCAAATATCACCAAGAAAACATGCGTTAAACGGTGATGAGTCTGTCCCCAATTATGACATCACTGTGTGCAATAAATTATGTTTTCACGGTATGCCATGCCACATGTGAAGTCATAAACTGAAAACAGGGCCATCGAGTTTTTTTCTCCCATTGTTATCCCTCTACACTTGCACTATAAAGGCCGTTTACATTTCAGAGCTTCTCTTATTTAATTTACAAACGCACACAATTTAAAACTTTTACCAGTGCTGAGACTGCTGCCTACCTCACAGCGCACACCACTGTAATTGGAAATACAGATACACTTGAAATTGTTTACTGAATCTTGGCAGGTTCCCCCATTAAGACACGGGTTTGACTCACAGTCATTGATATTCACTTCACACCTAGGGGAGATGCACAAAAAAATGAGAAAAACAGAGGCATATACAATATATACAGTGTATATATATATATATATATATATATATATATATGTGTGTGTAACATGGAAACATTTATAAAATATCATCTCATTGTGTTAATCATGCATTGTGTAGGGCCAGCTTAGCCTTTACAGGAGAAACACACGTAGGTTAATCCTTTATAATTCATAGTGAAGACAAAGAGTTAAAAAAAAAAAGCCTGGTTTAGTGGATATGTCTCTATTCTGTCAAATATTGCCTAGTTCACCACTGCTTAAAACAAGGAGGGTTTCCTTTGTATACCTATTTACTTATTCATTATGCAGGGTCAGGCAAGCCCTTCATAATGCACGGTGAAGCACACTGGGCTTGGACCGTCACAATCTCGAGTGATATCAGGGAGCTGAAATGTTGAAATCTCTATCAAACTCTATCACTACATTGTCAAAGAGATTTAATATTGGCGAGCCTGCAGTGTAGCTCAACCAGTCCTGCTTTAAAAACGACGACGACGCTTACCTCTTTCCTTTAAAGCCTGGTCTACAAGTACAATTAGCTCCCCAAACACCACTGTTACATGTGCCCTCATTCAGACACGTGACGTTTTTATTGCACTGCTCCGGAGGGTAAGGCCATCTGTGAAAAAAAAATCAAATTATAATGTCTGCAAGTTACATCACGGCCATAGAAAGGCAAATGTCACAAATACACTGAATTACATTAACACAAACTGCAGATTTACAGAAAAACTAGGAATAAGCGGTGTTAAGAACGCATTCACAAACTAGTTACTCAAAAACAACCGCTGTTAGACTGTAGGATCAATCAGTTAAAGGAGTGCTGGGTTTGTGCCTTTTTAGAAACAGGGAACTAGAGAATCCATTGTTCCTGCCAGATACAAGTTCACAACGGTGTATATAAAATGCAACGGTGAAAAGGTACATTGATTTTAGAGAGGGTTGAGTCATACAGCGGTCAGGAATTACAATGTATTGAAGTGAGGACCTTCTTTATGACTATACAGTTGTTATTGTTTATGGGAGTTGTTGAATAACTACTGTGGCCACCAAAGATCACACACATGATGGTCCAAACTGTAAAGCTAGTAAAAGTTGCACTTACTGACAGTAAGGCCCAGAATAGTTGGATGGGCATTTGCAGGTATAGTTGTTAACACCATCCAAACAAGAACCCCCATTCTGGCACTGGTGGTGTTCACAGTCATCCACATCAGATTCACATTTTCTGCCGGTATATCCCAAGAAACACTTGCACTGATAATTAGCCACCAGGTCTTCACACGTGCCGTGGATACAGGGGTTGGATTTGCAGTCATCAATGTTGACTTCACACTGCAGCCCTTCCCAGCCCACCGGGCAGACACAACTGAAGGCATTAAAGATATCCTGACACCGGCCATTGTGTTGACAGGGGTTTTCACTGCATACATCCGCTCCTCTGCACCCCAGGACAAGCGCACCAGAACTTCTCTTAATAAACTGTTGTGGAAAGGAGTGGCTTGCAAATGGCAGGTAAATCCCTCCAATGTCTACTTTTCCAAGACACCCAGTGTAATTTTCAGCCAATACAACTGATGCGTTCGCCTTCAGAAAGGACAAGCTGCCAGCACTGCCCTGGAGAGTCGTGTTGATGGCATTATCAAGCTGTATCACCCACTGAGAATGCACCTCTGAAGGATCTTTCATTGTTATTACAACTCTGTGCCAAAGGGCATCAGAGACGTCTATCTTTCCATCAAACTGGACGCCTTCAATGCTGTTTCCACTCTGCAGGGTAACAAGTAGACGACCGTCATTGATTTTGATGACTATGGAGTCCACACTTTTTGATGCTTGCAACAAGACAGCATTTCTGTCTCTGGTTCGAAAATCCAAGGACACGGATGTAAGCTGCTGTTCTGTGGAGATGTTTGTAGAGAATACCACCGCATCTTCTACAAATGTTGCATTAGAAAGACCTGGAAATACAACAATAGAATTATAATAGATTGTCTTGAGATACATTCTCTCTCTATCTATAGGGACTATGAAAGTCTCTTTGCAACACGACTAGAGCAACATCGTGAAAGTCTCATCTTAACTTAATATTTTTTAAGTAAATACTAACAAGAACCATGTCTCATTGTATAAGAATGTAAGGTTTTCTGTGGCCAGGGAAGCAAAAAAAGATAAGGATTATGGAAAAACTGCGTAAATGAAAAGAGGTGTTAACTAAAGTCCCTGATCTCCTACACTAATCCTCAGAGAAAGAAAACCACAGAACAGTAATATAAGCTGGTCTACAGTCAGTAATAATGAAATCTCCATACACACGTATCCTCCTGATACATCCAGGCAGGTGGACTCTGAAGGGCAAGGACTTCGTTGACACCACACAGGCTCCTCGCAGGTTCTCCCAGTAAAGTTGGCTGGACAGCTACAGTTGAAGTCGTTCCATGTAACCGTGCAAAGACCTTCATTTCTGCAGGGGCTAGGCTGTGTTAACAGAACTCACATTACCATTCCCTTATTGTCCTTATAACGCCATAATATATATGCCATGTATATGGTGTAGCGCACATTCCATATTGAAACAAAACAGATATGATATATGTACATGTTTATAAATCATGTCATCACAAAACAATATTCACCATCTAAGAAATCAGTATGAATTATTGTATTGGTATACAAAACGTTGCTGTTCATTTATTTGTCACATTCCAAAATACCGTATTATGCATTTAAAAGAGTCCTTATAAATCAGAATTAATGAATAAGCTTTATATCTGCGAAGGATCTCCGCCTTATCATATCACACATCACTACGTTTCTATTGTGGATGAAAATATGGGCAGGAAAGCGTGGGGAAGTAAACAGGTTATCAACCTCCTTGTGCATTTGTGGCAGAATCCAATTATCTGTTATATGCTAAGAAAACATCATTTGTTTCCAGCTTCTTAATTCAGAAAATGTACTTTCTAATGATTTCAATCTGCCTTTTGGCCACAGTGCCTTTTGGTTAATAGAACAGTAATCTCATTAATGCCATTTGCTGCTTAGAAAGGGGCATTTGTTTAGACAAAAAAAGACAATTAGAATAAATCCCAGCTAAAATCATAATAAAGAATATAAGATTATATATATATATATATATATATATATATATATATATATATATATATATATATATATATATATATATATATATATATATATTCCAAAGCATTCAAATGATAGGGCATCTGACAACTTTCCAAAATGTAGCATTTGGTGTTTAGCATAAGTAAATCTTAAAAAAAAAACACCACTGCATAAAAGGAAACTTGTTTTAGGGGATTACGCAGCGCGGTTGAAATTACCTGAATTTGTGACCTATTGACAAGGCATTAAAAAAATAATGTATTTTATAAATATAATTTAAATTATAAATATTTTTCCTGCTGCTTACATTTTTGGATATACAGCTGGAGGGACATCAGGGAAGGAAAAAGGACAGAGGGATATGGTCTTCCTTCCAAAGGAAGCTCTTTGCTGCCAGCGATTGGCTGCATTAGGCAGTCAAAACCAGTGGCAAATGAGGAAGGCGAAGGGGTGGTAGGCTAAAGCTCTGGAGCTGCTGTTGCTTTTTTTTTTTTAAAAAAAGTTAAGTGCATTTTTTAATTTTTGTTTCTTACTGGTAAAGAATGCATATTAAAGTGCCAACAATCTACTTAATTGGAATGTCCCTTTAAAAGGCAAATTTGTGCAATAGCAACTCACTTTATGTGAGCAACCATCTTAAACATCTCAGTGATCAGGAAAGGGATATTAACAGGGTACGACTTAACTGGTATGGCATTTTGCCAACTTTTCGCAAAGTAAAATTTTTTCATAAGTCATATTCCATGCACCTATAAGATCATATATCGTATCGGTACATAGGGCCCTTGGATGAGGTGTTCAGAGGAGGAAAATGAAGGTTTAATCTAAATGTAATCATAAGATACCTTGACTTTGCCTAGCAGAGGAGTTTGACTCCAATGAGCCTTATACAATGCTTATTTTTCCCCTTATTTTATTTTTAATGTAGAAAATGTACGCGTTATATTATTAAAATATGTGCAAATAGAAAGATAATGAGATTGCACGACAAACATATTACACTTACATTTGAATATGGAAAACCAAAAAAAAAAAAAAAGTCTTATTTCTAAACCAAATATCTCCAAATCTCATACATCGGTTCAAACGAAAACCCCGCAAGTCTACCATGTTTTACTACATGAGTTTGTATTTTTTGTTTAATGTATACTCACTTCACACGTATTATCGGACACACAATCCCGGGTCACATTAATGATATTCCCAGGATAGGAGATCCCATCCGCATCGGTGTTATTCATTTCAAGTCTGAAGAATTCCAAGCGGTGGTTGTTCAGTCTCACATCTTGAAGACATCCTTTAAAGTATCCAACCTGTTGATCTGTATTTAATCCTGGGGGCAATCCTCCAACGTAAATGACATCTCCTTGTTCAACAGACACTGGAGACAGCTGCCCTAATTGTGTCTCAACCTCCAGATGTTTGATTGTCACAAGTCCTTCACTCACAGATATATCTAACATGTACTTCCTGCCATCAGCGATGTTTTTATTGAAGACCAGAGTGGGCACAGATGGAGATGCTATATGAAGCCAACCATTCTGCAGGTAGGCCTTGAAGTAATTCATGGTACCATTACTGATCTGCAACAAGAGGCCATCTAGTTTAAGTGTTCTAATAAAAGCTGAGACGCTGAAATTGTACCCTAGGTTCTCAATGACGGTGAAGTTGGCATAGCTTGGAGTTCCTTCTCTGAAAAATGTTCCAGGTATGTGTTCTGGGCGAAAACAAAGAAGAGAACAAGAAAAACTTTCAATGCAGAACTTTCAATATCAAGAAGATCTTTCAATATCCCATTTGATATCTATCCTTCGTAGATTCAACTATTCTTCCTAGATGTGTAATGCAATGTAAAAATTCGAGACGGGCATATAAAGACGCAATGTACGTTATGTTTTTAAACCTTACCCACTGTTTTATGGGCTCCTACATTTGCATTTGCTGGATAATTTATTTGACATCAGCACAGAGAGTTTATTTACAGCTGTTTTGTTTGATCTTATCAGTGCAGAATAGACACATCTCTGATGCTTGCAGGTAAATCTAAATAGGTAGCCAGGCATAGATTAAGTATGCTAGCAGTGAAGTGAAAAAGTGTGGAAAGCCCTCTACTGTACAACAAACAAAATACACATCAATGCATAGACAAACATACAACTCCCTAATCCCAGAGTCTAGTAGAAGGTCAGGAATATGTTAGAGCAAAATGGAACAACTCATTGGTTGTGGAAGAGAAACCACCGGCTCAATCTTAACACTTTCCATCTCCCACAAGTTTTTGTCCCCACCGATTTATATGGGTTGTGCAGAAATGCTCCAGTAAATTAGCAAGGAGTCCAAGCAATTCCTTTGTAAACTTGGCAAACCCCAGATGAATATTGTAAATCTGATTTTTAAAGTAGCCCATGTGAATAGGATTAAACAATCCCTCTTGCAAAACATTTCCCTACTTTTCTAACTTGCTCTGATGAATATATTTCACAAATAAACTATAAAAGGTACATTTAATTAAGCATTGCCTGATTTATGACAATACTTACATACAAAACAATAATCCATGCTATTGTACAGTTTTCTCTGCTTAGGTGGATCCTTTGATAAAAGTTTAGGTACTCAAATAAGTGCCATATTTATCTTTTTTTTTTTTAAATCCCCAAACAATAAAAACATTTTTAACCGCATTAAAAGAGACCCCTGGAGACGTATAGGCAGAAGGGGTTACATGACCCAGCCATGCACTCAGGAAGGAACTGGGGGAGGATTTGGGGTCAAACATCGGTCAGCGACTCAGTATCACCTGGGTGGGATTTATTTTGGAGGGAAAATATACTGTATAAATTTATGTGAAAATAACCATATTTATTATTTCAAACTGATATACAGAGGAGAGAAGATTCCCGCCCTACCTCCCCGAGTCTAGGAGTTCAGCGGAGGAATGCTGCATTGGATTGCGTTGGGATCTGGCGGAGTGATCCAGAGGTTTTTAGATCTGGCGGGGCTGGTGTCGTCAATAGGACCATTAAGTTATGGTCGGTTCAGTTTTAAATTCAGAATTTTAAGACGTGTACATTTCTTTAATACTGTTAAATTTGGAGTAATAAACAATGTCGCGGCATTTAGTAAATAAATGCCGCGGCCAATTCTAAATCCAATGTGCCTCCGTGTAATTTTTTTGGTGTTCGAACAGTTTATACACAGTGCCGTAATGATAATGTGTAGTGCATTGGTCATGAGAATCCGTTGGTGATGTGTATAACAGAGGCACATATTTAACAAGAAAGGAAATGGTGCAAGTCTGGATTCTAATCATTCTTAATCATAATCTATTGGTGGATGAAACCTTACCGTACATACAAGTGGGACCCTCATATGGTCTGAGGCAGTCACATCTGAAGTTGGTCCACAGATCAATGCAAAGTGCCTCATTGTGGCATGGGTTGGGATGGCACCAGTCCGTTTTATTGCACCCAATCTCCACCTCAAATGAAGCATCACTCTTAAAATTCTGGGGCAGCTGAACCCTGAAGTCAATCTCCAGGTCCTCCAAACAGCCAGTGAAATTCTGTAAACTCAAACTGTTATTAAGAAGGGACTCTTGAGCAAGTCCCCCAATGTAGACCTTGTTTAAAGATTCTGGGAGCTGTGAATCATACTCAGCACTGATGGGTTGTGTTATGGAACAAAGAGCTTTGCTGCAACTTTCATCGTGAATAATAAGCTGCATATAATCATCAATTAACACCTCTGCTTTATGCCAATAACCATCATCTACTCTGTGATCATGAAATGTCAAATGAGTTAAGTAACTGTTTCTCCTGAAGAGAGCATGTAACAGTCCATTATGGAGCTCAAGAATTAGATAGTTGTCTTCATTACCACGGTACACAAGGATCATGTCTGGTAATGTTGTTCTGAATCGCACGCTTACTTGGTTCTTGATGCCCTCAGCATACCTCTTGGTCCTGTTAATGATTTGCAGATCATACATAATGTATCCGCTTGATGTAAAGGAGAACGTTGTGGGGATAGAACAGTCCTCCCCATAGAATCCATGTTGACATTGGCAGATATAACTATGGACATTGTCTTCATACGTTGGGATGCAGAAAGCTTGGTTTTTGCAGCTGTGATCCACACACCCTTCCAGCTTCACAGAGCAGTTTTTACCTCCCCAAATTATTTCATCCTCGGCAGGTTCTGGGCATACGCAAAAATAATCGGCAACACCATCCATGCAGCTCGCCCCATTTTCACATGGGTTCATTTCACACTCATCAATGTCAATATTGCACCCTACACCTATGAAAACACAAGCAAAAAGCAAGGTTACTTGTTACATTTCTTTAATTTTATATACAGTATATATATGGTATATAGAGTATATAGGTTATATATACAGTATCTCACAAAAGAGTACACCCCTCACATTTTTGTAAATATTTTATTATATCTTTTCATGTGACAACACTGAAGAAATGACCCTCTGCTACAATGTAAAGTATATATATATATATATATATATATATGTTCCACCTAACCTTATTTATGCATTTTCCTTTAATAGAAGGACTAACGATCCATAATGCTCTGCATATTTTTTTATGGAGAGTTTTAAGAAGGGTTGAAACCAGCAAATTAATCTTCCTTTCCCTTTTTCATTTTGGTAAGCACAATTAAACCATAAATGCACTGTTTTGAGAAATACATTGTAAATTAAGAATTTTCTTGTTAACGATATCAAAAACATAACGGGGTGATATACAGAAAAAAAAACATACATTCATCTTAAAGCGGATCTGTCGATTTTCCAAAAAACATTCACTAAAGCAGTGGCGGAACTACCGGGGTCGCAGGGGTTGCGACTGCGACCGGGTCCTGGAGTTCTGCCAGTCCGGGGGGCCCAAGGGGTGCCGAGCGGTCGTTTTCATCAACCGCTCGGCACCCTTCTGTCTCCTCTGCTCCCTGCCGCCGCCTGCCTCAGCGCTGCCCCGACTGCAGTGATGGGAGCGTGGGCATCTGTCTCGGGTGCCGGCGCTTCACGCTGAGCTCCAGCATATGATGTCATATGCCGGCGCTCAGCAGTGAAGTTGTGCGCACCGCGGCAGAGCAGCGAGACAGAGGCCTCACGCCCCCACCACAGGACTGCACAAAGGGGGGTAGGGAGAGGGTAGATAGTGAGAAGGGGGGTAGGGAGAGGGTAGATAGTGTGAGAAGGGGGTAGATTGGGTTGGCGGTGGGGGGGCCCTTAACAGATTCTCGCACCGGGGCCCTGGGTCTTCTAGTTACGCTCCTGCACTGAAGTATCAATGTATGGTTATTAAAGTCAAAAATGAAACTTTTTTATTAGTTTTCTTCACTAGAACCAAAATCAAATCCAAACCTTTCATGGCTTAACACACATGAGGATTAAAGTAAAAAGAATAGTGATTAAATATACAACTTTGAGAAGGAAAAGGGACGAAAACAAGCATTTAAACCAAATCCTATTAACAGCTGTAAAGAAAAATTGTCTCTCGCTTTACAGCTAATTACAAAGAACATGATTATAGGTAGTTTCCATTATTTTATGGAACCATATAAATACGGAATTAAGAATGTCTAAAGAAATTACTAGCATATTAATATGGGCATTTAAAAATGTTTTTTTAGGTTTATATTTTTTTCTCCTTCCTAAATATGTTTATGTCTACTGAAACAGCTCTAACAAAAGTCTCCAATGACTTGCTCTCTGCCAAAGCTAAAGGTCACTACTCTATTCTAATTCTACTGGATCTCTCTGCTGCTTTCGATACTGTTGATCACCACCTTCTTCTTGACCTACTTGCTTCTATGGGCATTCGAGATATAGCTCTCTCCTGGATCTCCTCATATCTGTCTAACCGTTCCTTCTCTGTCAACTTCTCAGGCAACACATCATCGCCCCTTCCTCTTTCGGTTGGTGTCCCCCAAGGTTCAGTCCTTGGTCCTCTGCTGTTCTCTCTTTATACTTCCTCTCTTGGCAAACTAATCAACTCATTTGGCCTCCAGTATCATCTATATGCAGATGATACCCAAATCTACCTGTCTTCTCCTGATCTCTCTCCATCTCTCATGTCCCGGATCACCAGCTGCTTGTCTGCTATTTCTTCATGGATGTCACAACACTACCTGAAACTTAATCTTTCTAAAACGGAACTCATTATCTTCCCTCCCTCCATCTCCACTCCACTACCTGAATTCTCTATCACCATTAACAACACAACTATCTCTCCTACTAACCAGGCCCGATGCCTTGGGGTCATCCTTGACTCAAACCTCTCCTTCATCCCTCACATTCAGTCCCTCGCCAGATCCTGCCGCCTGCACCTAAAAAACATCTCTCGTATCCGCCCATTCCTCACCCAAGAATCCACAAAAACTCTGGTTCATTCACTTATCATTTCCCGTCTTGACTACTGCAACACTCTTCTGGTTGGCATTCCACTGTCTCGACTCTCTCCTCTACAGTCTGTCCTAAATGCCGCTGCTAGGCTCATCTTCCTTGCACGTCGCTCCTCTTCTGCTTCCCCCCTCTGTGAATCCCTCCACTGGCTCCCAATTACCTTTAGAATTAAATTTAAGATCCTGGTACTGACATATAAGGCCATCCATAATACTGCTCCTCCGTACATTTCTGACCTCATTAGCAAATACTCTCCTACTCGATCCCTACGTTCCTCCCATGGGCTAAGGCTCTCCTCCTCACTCATCACCTCTTCCTTTTCCCGTCTACAAGATTTCACTCGAGCTGCCCCATATCTCTGGAATCTGCTCCCAAGGAACCTTCAGAATTCACCCTCCCTCCCGACATTCAAGAAACATCTAAAAACCCACTTCTTCAGAGAAGCATACCATCTTAGCTGCTAGAACATCCTTGTCATTGATACCCCCACAATACCTCTCACCCTTTCTCTATGCCTTATGTTTATCACCCCATTTTCCCTCTAGATTGTAAGCTTGCGAGCAGGGCTCTCTCCACCAAATGTATCGGTTTGTCTTAGTCTGTCAATTCTTCTCTTGTCATATCCCTTGAATTTATGTATTGTATTAAGCGCTGCGTAAACTGTTGGCGCTATATAAATAAAAGATAATAATAATAATAATGTTTATGGGTCCGTGACATTTCTGCTATAGCATATTTTAGCAGATAAAAAAACTCTTCTGTGCAGCTATTTTCTGCATCGTGAACACCTGAAATATTGGTGGCCCGGTGGGCCGAAATAATTGTTGACAAATAATCATAAAGTATCATCGACAATTTGGGTACACTTCTATTGGTGACCAGAAATGTTTTTTTCTGTGGAATTATAGCAGCAAGTATTGCCAGGAAGGGTAACTAAAGATATAATATTAATATAATTTTCAAGGAAAAATAACTAAACAATAATTTGGCTATAAAAAAATGTCAACTGGGTAGCAATCCAAACACTCAAGTTGGTGTGAGCATGCCGTATCTAAAGGTATCTAAGGGTACTTGTTGGATTTGGTAGAAAACTAAGGTAGATGTTCCTAAAGCCTTGTTTTTTGTGTTCATATCACCTCTTTTATTATTATTAGTATTATTAGTATTATTCTATAATGTCTTTATGTCCAGATAAAAAAAAAACCTCAAAATGCAATTTACTAATGTAAAGTGCCACTGTACCAAAATAGGTAGCGGATATCTTAATTTCAGTAAGTGGCAGAGCAAAACAGTTTGTTATGTAGGCATAAACACTGCCAATCAAAGAATAAACAGGGGAACGGGAATAGCATTAGAGGAAATGAAAGCGGCAGGCACGATTCATGATTCTTTCTTTCTAAACGCATACCGGCTGCCACAAGTATTTTTTTGGCATCCATATCCATTTGGCACCCTGGTGTGAAAATATAAAATAAGTTATTCTCAACTACATCCAGCTATCCACTGGTCCCAAAGTCACATACAGTAAATAGACTTGGTGAACCATACCTGACAAACTTTTAAACAGGGAAAAAAAGAAATGTTGGTGCGCTAAGCTAGTCTCAGGCTCAAATAATACAAATGTATAATACGAGGCCTACCAAACAGGTGTAAGCATGCTGCAAAAACAGTGTATTGGCTGTACAATGTATACAAAAAACAAAAACTGTCTGCGCTTCTTACCCTAATAAAGTTGGCAACAAATATATAAACATAATATAAATGAGAGGTTTTGGTTATATGAATTGGCCAAAGCATAAACAGCAAAGCATTTCCCAGTTTACCCCGAGCAGGCCCTGACTGGCTAATGGGCATTTTGCAGCAACATCTGACATTCCGGTTTTATTTTCTTGGTTTCTTTTAGGGCTCTACAAATATCAAAGTGTGCACCCCCCTCATAAACTGCAGCCAACCGACTCTGTATTATTGGTTTTAAGAGCTCTGACCCACTCATTTTTAAAAATAAATCCTTATTTCTTTTCTGTTCAGTCCACGTCTAATAGTCTCTCACTTAGCAGCACCAGCTGTATCCCTATCACAAAGTAGGGGGACGCAAGGAGGACTTTCTTTCAAAAGACACATAAAAAATAATATATAGTATATATATATATATATATATATATATATATGTCATGATCAAAGCAACAGTTTAAAGTCTGGGGCTCGGTTGGATACTGATCAGGCTAATAAAACCCCCCCCCAAAACAATGGGGCTATGATTAGAAACCTATGACAGTGGGCAGTTATCTGTTTAGGACATTTATAATTAACATTTCCAACCAGGAACACACGCTTGCACCCTCTTTAGACCTCAACATTAGTAATGAGGCCGTTAAATTATGGGATCCTACTTGATCAGGAAGCCTCACAGACATTTATGAAATCGGATTATACATGTAAAGGGTTTGATTCAATAAATTGGCCGTGAGACTGTTTTATGAAAATATCCGCTAATGAAGCATCCCTCACTCCACGTCTTATTGATATTTTACCAAACAATCTGTCCCGTAATAAGGAGCTTCGCGTGTGCTCTGCCTTGGGCGGATTACCTTGATAATCCGATAAACATGACATGTGGCAAACGAATCGGGGTTTAAACTGATCTGTGCGCCAGAAAAACAAGAAATTAAATTCACGCTAGCCAGGAAATGCGACAAATCTGTGTGATGTGTAAGTAAGATTACGGAGGGGGGTGTGCGGGCAGCAGGACATATCAAAACCGAGTCAAGAGGATTTTCGAACAAGTGGGAATGCTTATTTCCCTCTGATCTACACTAGCGGCAAAAGTAAACTCTGTTCAAATAAAGAATGAATCCAACTTTAATGAAAACAGGAGTTTGTTTGGAATAGAATAATAACAGGGGGGCAATAATCAGAAGCAGATCTCAAATCAAAAAAGCCGAAGAATAATATGTACGTGTGGCTGTGGAATTTTACCACGATTCGCAAAAGCCCTCCAGGCAAGCAGGGGTAGCCTGCTAGCATCTCTTTAGTTGTTGTGGGACTGCAATTCCCATGATCCTCGGTGAGCATGAAACCTGCTCAGCGATGGAAGAAGACCATAAATGCTGTAATTTAACAAGAGCTGGGGGAGCGCCTGTTATTCCTAACATACAGGATAAATATTAAAATAAATAACTAGCAGCATGGTTAATGTATAGAGCACTCGGTTAGAATAATTGCTGGGTTTGAATAATTGTGGCAACTAAGTAGCCGGAGCCTGGTATTGGTGGCTGTTCCAAGCTTGTAACTTCCATAATACTTAACTGGATGATCGTTCGCTACTGGAAAACCAGATCATTTTAATGCTCCTGCTTCTCCGAGAGTTGTAGTAATTTCTATCCGCCTCACGCCATCCATTCTCTGGATATATAAAGCTAAAGATTACGTCTAGACAAACCTTGGTCTCAATTGGCTGGAAAGGTAAGCGGCTATGTGCTTTAGAGAATACCATGCATGCCAACAACAAACCCTTTACATTCCCTGCTGCCATATTATGCCACGCATGGTATCCTCCAATGTTGTTTATGTCGCTTTGACAATAGTTAAAAACCTGTAATTCATCCCATTTCCAGTAGTCAGCTGTATATAATCCACATCTCTGTGTCTACACTCCATGCCATTGTCCATCTAAAGCAATCCTCCTCAACGTTCCCATCTCAAGTCTCGGCACTTCCAGCCTCAGATGTACCGATCTTTCTTTTATCCTCATAACTTCTTCTACTGTGATGCCGTTTGTGATACGTTAAGCCATACATGTATTCCTCATAACTTGTTTTTACTTTTATCCTGTCAACTTAAATACATTTAATTTCTTAAAACAGTAACTGCGTTATTTTAGGGAACACTTAAAAGAATCTATTCTCTAAAGAATACATTTGTTTCTGGTTTTCTTGTGAAATCCTGCTCAAAAGCACTGCAGTGCCAGGTCTGTCTGCACATGCGCAAACACTACTATTGTGCAATGACATGCTCATAACGCATTCTCCCTGCAGCTGGGGGGGTCAGGTGAACAAGTGGGAAAGGAAATTAAGGATCCAGAAAATACAGCGAGCCAATATTTTTTATACTGCGATCTCTGAAGTTGCGCGCCCAACTCCCAGTAGTAACTTTATTAAGATTTTTTTTAACCCCCTCCTTCTTAGCTTATCTAAACTTTTTCATTTGTTTTGACTGATTCGCACTCGATAATGAAAAATGTTGTAAATATTCACATTTTTCATTTTTTATTTTATTTTTTAGAATGAACAAGTCTGATAAATACGCTCTATAGTTTATGTTCCGCATAAGCAGTGGTGACTTGTAACCAACTAAAGCCGATGATTTTACAAATTGGGATGCCCACACCAAGAGTGATTATTTAGTGGGGCAGGCCAACAACTCCTTTAGAGAGGACAGCAAGAATATCTCTACATCAACACAATTCAGGAGTCAGAATACACCATTCAGGAATGCAGAGGAATCTCACTTCCCTTATTAAAAGTAAACACACTTACATCGCACCGTACCTGCCAACAGCAATTCAGTTAGCCATATGTTTTATATCACTTGTTCTCGATATGGCAACCCCTAAAGCCTTTGCTACCATAGCGCTATTTATGAACAGGTTGAACAGACATGGAGCAGTAATTATATAGCCAACATTTACAAAAGAATTTGACAGCCGACAAGAACAATATGTTCAGCAAAGTATGTCATTTTCCGACATGTTATAAAACACTCAGACCCTATTAGACACTTGGCCTTCTTATTCTGAGCGTCCTTATGTGTATAGAAAGACTTCCTTAATAAGTCTGCGTCTGCCACCTCTCATGGGAAGCTGTTCTAAGAATCAACCACCCTGACTGCAAAGTTTTGCCAAAACAAGTCATCTAGGTTTTGAACTTAGTCTAAAATAGAAAAAAAAAAAAAATCACTTACTACAAAACCAAATATAAAACGTATTAAGGAACACACAAGTAGTCAAGGTAATCAAGCGCAACATTTTATACCTTAAAATATTTAGATATGGTTTAGAAGCAGGTAGTTGAGGGTAGAATGAAAAACCAAAAACAATATTCACAAATTAATAATAATTAGACACTATAGTAAAACAAAACAAAACAAAAAAAAAAGAATTAAAAAAAATAAGCCCGAGCCACCCTGCCCTCTAGCAGCACACCTTCCATTCCCCACAGTAAGATAGGAAAGTTTAGCAGGGCATTCAATGCTAAGCGACGAGCTTGACTTCTGAATATACATTATTTACCTGCGAGCAGACAGATCGCAATCCAAATGACTGTGGCAGTTATTCTGCTCATGGTGTGATCACAGGCATTTGGGGAAGAGAGAAGCAGAAGACCGGCAGCGATGGGCGCAGCATGGAGCGCAGAACAATCTCTCCTCCTCGTGCCAGTCAGGCAAAAAGAGATTGGATTTGTATCCGGCAAGAGAACTGAGCAACATATCTAATCCGTTCCCAGTGCAAGCTCACAGCTGTCTTCTGTCGCTGCTGACTCATGGGATGCTTTTCTGCTCTGTCCCACTACAAACACCCATGTAATAACTTCTTTATTATTAAAGCATTGTGCACGGTATTCTGCGGATACGAATTACAATGAAAAGCTTGGGATCTCTGTAAAATCACAACACCGAAAGGCATTGAGCTGCATTATTTCTATCACAAATAAAAAAAACAAAAAATATTACACAAAAATGCCCAGCCATAACTGCACCAACATAAAAACATATATAAAAATGGACAGCACAATGAAAGCACATTTAGTTTATCATTATACATACAGAAAAATGTAGACAGAAACTACGTGAACCTGTTCGCTTAAGCCTTGTTTTTTTGCTTCTTGGGAATAAATGCAAAACATTTGGTTTCGTAGACTTTCTGTGCTGGTTTATACTGCAATGATGTTTTGACTCAGATTATTTATTCTCCTCCATGTATTGTTATTATTTTTCTGTACAATTACCAACAACACCGTAAAAATGATCTCCAAAAAGAGAAAAAGTTATATATATATATATATATATATATATATATATATATATATATATATATATATATATATATATGGCCACTTCTGGGTTTTTCCATCAGCTCCAAGGTGAAAAGAGATGAAGTGAAGAATATGTATGTGCATTGCCGAAGTCAGTGAATATGCATAACGTTACTCATCACTGAAGCAAAACCAAAACTAGTGATAACTACCACATTAAAAGGGAACTCCCAATATTTTTTATTACAGTATCAGATCAGATACTTTTTCAGAAATAATGTGCTGTTTTCTTTACAAAACAATTCTAGTTTTAATATAATAGGATGCGCCCAGGACTGCACACTGACATTGATGGGCGGTCCCGGTGATGTCGGTGGCCGGTCCCACTGACGTTAATGGGAGTTCCCGCTGACGTCGGGGGGGGGGGTTGCCTCTGACGGCAGCGGGAAACGCTCCCATTTAAAGAAAAAATGGGCGGGGAGCGGGGCGCATCAAGACCCCGCTCCCGCCACCCAGAGGACTCGGGTCTTGACCCGGAGGAGCGGCGCTCACCCGAAAATTTCCAGGCCAAACCCGGAGAGTTCCCAGGTATGAATATAATGAGTCTGTGTTTATCACCCAGAAGTAAGGAGGATAGGTGGAAATCACTAATGAAAGTCTACGGATAAACAAAATTCATTACAACTGCCAGAAAGAATCGGCTGAGAGTGGTGTTTGAGCGGGTGTGTCACACAGGATATCACATGACTGAAAACAATGGCCGCCTCTAGGTCTGCAGCTAAAGATTTTTGTTGATGTTAACCTACAGCACTGTATTTTATGCTCAAGGAGAATTGGTTTTCTTCCCCATTATGATGCATAGTTTCCACCAAACATTATATATAATAACTACATATAAATATTTAAATATACATAAAAATATATAGCAATGCATATAAAAACACTGATATATATAATGTTATTACATGCGTAGTAAAACAAACTGGTAGGTTCCTGTGAGAGTGGTGTGAGATTTGTTCTATCACATTACAATAAAGAGTGTATATTTGGTAGAAATGACAGATCAGTTTCCTCCTGCAGTCTAATGCATTAATAACATGCTGAGCTGATGCTCTGCATGGTGTACATCCTGAAAGAGAGCTCAGAAGATAGCAGACACAAGGCACCCCAGGAACAGCGAGACACATTGCAAACAGCACAGCTTGTCTCTTCCAAAAGACAGCGTTTAATCCCGTGCTCAGCACAGCCTGATACTAAAAAACACAAAGGAACCGTGGTACTCAGCCAAGTTACGGTCATGTGTTTCGCCATTCTAGGGTGCTATGGGCAGAGGGAAACATTTTAACTGCTTAACTACTAGCCACACTCATGGTGGATTATTAATATTACTATGAATATTCTCTGCGGAAATAATTTTGCATAGTTTTTGAGGGGTGTACAAAAGAAAAAAAAAACAATTATGGTAAGAGAATTGTTAAGTGGTTTACTTGTACTAGGTAGCTTATCTGCCATATTTTATATCGAAGTTGGGCTGGCAACCTTTAGCCCAGTTATAGTATAATTCTTTTTTTATTTATGTTGCGTAGCGCTATGCAATATGTAAACATGACAAGTAGTGTATCACAAATGTTGAGGAACACTCTTCTCAAATGAGTTTACAATCTAGGAAGAGGTGGGGTATAGTAGGAAAAGGTGCAAATGAGTTGAATAAGCCACAGATTTTTTTTTTAGGAAAAAATCCATAAACGGAACACACAAATGATAAAGTCAGTGTGAATGGCACCTAAGGACCCTGTCACTTTATACACTCGAGTGCTTAAAAAACCAGAGCAGCTCCCCTTTGCCAACCCTGCCATTTTTGCAATTCATGCACACATGTTCAGCTTTATAGTTTCCTAGCCATATCTAAACTTTCCATGTTTATCATATCTCTTTGAAGCAATTCAAACAGTCCTTACCATTCCTGAGCTTTGCTATTTACATAGAATATGACAGCAATATTCAGCCCACCTAGTCTGCCCCTTTCTCCTGATGTAAGACTTAATCAGTCCATGGACTTAACTTTATGCTTATCCCATCCATGTTTGCATTCCCTCACTCTATTAGACTCTACCTTCTCTTGGGAGATTGTTCAATTTGTCTACCACCCTCTAATGATATAAAAGTTAAACATGAGTTATGATGAGTGATAAACATACTCCCCGCCCATTTACCATTTAAACAGAGGTGTTTCCTGCCAAGTTGGTGGTTCCACCAACCGACGTCAGTGGGACCACCGTGACTGTCAGCGGGCAGTCCTGGGCATGTCCCACAAGGGTAGCCAGAGCCCAAAAGTTCCCAGGTATGGTTATAAAACGTATTTGGAATTTGTGGTAACTTCCACACGTTCTGACCTTCTGCACATCAAAGGAAGGGTTAGTGCTATGTTATACATGTAGGAACCACCAAGAATACATATAAAAGAATTGACTACACAGTCAAGTTGAGGCAGTATAAAGGTAAAATACAAACTATTAACCAAATGTCCAATTAAAACATGACACAAGTACGGTAAAATTATAAATGTTGCTCCACAGAGGAAAATGCAAACCACAATGCTTAGTTAAATGACTACTGGGCTAGTGCCCGCTTTGACAAACCAATTCCCATACCCAATCAATTATAATGAGCCTCGTACTAAGAAAAATTCAACTTGAATCCTATGGTAGGGTGACAAGAGTTGCTTTCAAACCAAAGAAGTTTATGAAAATATATACTGCAACCTGAATTAAAAAACAATACTTGCCTACATGATGCATTTTCTGTGGTTACCTTACTTGACCACTTGTCCATCCTTGTCTTGGGGCTTAAGGACCTTAAGGATGGTCTTTGTGTATGATAAGGCAGGGATTTAAAAAGTCAGGATACTGAAGGAAAAAGGAGACACTATAACTTCACCTTAAAACTATGGAAACCTCACTCATTATCCCTCTGCAGACACATGCGACCATCAAACCTTCAAAGCCTTGCAAACCCAACCAAATAACTCTAGAACCTGCCCATTCACCCAATCTGCCTTTTCTATTTGTACCCTGTCCATTTACTTAAGTACAAGTCTTTTCTTAATTAAATCCTTTTGAAGGCAACCAATGACTATTCATTGTGTACAATACTAGTATATTCAGTAGTACTTTGGGAATTCCAATAATATTTAAACAGAAACAGGATGTAAGGATGACTGTTATTTCTAATTCATGAAATAAGAGTTACGATCCTTCGTATTGATCTCAGGTGAAGCCATGTAGAGATTTCTATGACAATTCTGTGGGCAAGGAGAAGGCAGCTTGTAACTTTAAAAGTACAGGCTACATCCCATGGGAGGGCCAGCAGTCAGCGAGTATTTTTGTGTTTTACTTGTAATACCACATGTAGCCACTGGGGTTTTCCGACATAACAAGGGTTTTAGGCAGAATTTACAGTCTGACTGGATCCTTACTGTCTCGTCTCACAGTTTATTTTTGGGGTGTGTATGCTGTACATGACCAGAAAGTGTACAGTGAGTCTACCAAATGAGTTTTAGAATAATTAATTACTGGGCCGCTTAGTGGGACGTGCCCCAACACTGTATGTTGCCAATCTTTCCTCTGCTACATTCTAAAAGCTGCAGTGCAGCGATAACATACCTTCAACTTCTATAAAGGGTTCAAAAGTAATTTTTTTAATTCAATAGTTCTTTAATGAAAGATTTTTATTTATTACATTTTGTACACTTGTGCATCTGAAAAATCTCCCAAATTAGAATTATTTTGGTTTAAATGTTATTTTAAAATCCTAACCAAAGATGATTAGAAGATATTTTTCACTCAACCTAGTACAAAAAATGTTCTTTGTGCATGTGCCTTTAGATAACTGTTAATATTTAAAGCTGGAAAAAATGGCAATGAAAAGTTGAATTTAAAGAATGTCACAATGCGTTTGTTACAGATGATGAGGTCACTGTTTAATGATGTCACGGTGTGTGATTTTTACTGACCCTGCTGCACAGTTCTCTCTAAATTACTGTGCGAAGCTTCTCTGATCCTAATTTGAACTAATAAGCAGACTAGGGAGGGATTAATGGACAAAGTCGAGGAGATTAGTAGTTTTATTTAGTTGTCAGGCTATGCTGCTCACTCAGGGCTTATTTCTGCTCACCCCACTCTGCACACTCTTTTAAAGCAACAGTGCCAGCATCAACTAGTTATTACACAGCGGGCGATCCTTCCGTTACTCCAGCAATCCTGTGGAATTTAAGTGTGAATAGCACCTGACAGAATTTATTAGGCAACTTGTTTAAATGGAGTGCTTGAATCAGACACAATGCCCCTATATAAACAAAACTAACAGCGCCACCAAGGAAAGAAGTGGCAAAACTGGTGTGTCGGGGACCTCTCAATATCACATTTAGACAGCCGCAAGTATGAGTGAGACTAGAGAAGGGGGTCCACCGTCCACTTTAAAGCTAAAAGCTTTGCCCAGAGCCCATATAATCTTAAATACGGCCCTGCTCTGGGTCAGGCACCATGTTCGAGGAGTGGGTTGAGCTAAGATAACAGATCATCAACACATACACAACTAATATGTAGCTGTATTAAAGAATTAGGTACTTCTTTTTAATGTATTAATACAAACTGGTGTGAATTCCCCCAAAAACTATTGTTAATTATTGTTGGCACCCTCATTCTGCCTCACTGCATTTATTATATTTGATACTGTCTCCTCACCTTATTTCCCTCAATTATCACTATGCCTCTGTTATTTATCGCTTGTTCTTCTCGCCCTTGTCCCATTCCAGTCATGGCATTGTTCTTCCTCTGATACTTTGTCCTCTTTCTTTGTTCTCGCTATCCCACTGACTGCCTCATTCATCCTCTTCCCAAGATTTTATCTATCCGCTCCACTGTCTGCTTTAACTATGCTTTTTTAAGTATAGGGTAACTATAATACATATTGGATACACACGTATTTCATGCAAAACAGAAAAAAGGAAAGGAGATAAAGTTTATTAAAGTTTTGTTTGGAAGCAAAGGGATAAAAAGAGCTCTAGTTAGACTCCTTGTTGCATGACTCACAGCCCTGGAGCTCATTCACCATCCCATGCTTGAGAAGCTTGCAGCAATCTCCCACAACATTCCTAAACCTTCCTTAATCTCCCGAGAACCTGGGGGATGGAACCTGACACAGCAGTGAACAAGGCAGAGGGCAGCCTCCTCCACATCATCTGACCCAACCACATTCCCACATCCACACAACTAATTGTCTTTTTTCCAGTAAAGCAGCCAAATCTATTTGTGGCAAAGGCACCTGCAGCACGTTGCACCTGGCAGTGAAAGAAGCAAGAAGTCCCCTTTAACCTTTACATGCCTGATGCGTTCTATTAGCACAATAAACATCATATATGTTTCATAAAACGGCAATGCCAATGCACTAAAGAAAGTATGACTGCATTTACATTCCTTTTTAGATAGATAAATAGATAGATATTTTCAGTAATAAACCCTTTAACCAGAAAGGAGAAATACAGAAACAGTGATGCTTAAATAATAGTCAACAAAGAAAGGCCTTAGGGCGGGATGTAAGATCCCAGAGCTGCTGACGTTAAAGTTCAGAAGAGAACCATGCAGTGCTGGCATTGAATTATTGAAATGTCTAGTTTTTCTCAACCATGACAGCTACATGGTTTATACTTCACAAAGCGTGTACTGTGTGACATGAACTTCACTCATAGCTATATATTATGGAAAGAAACATTACATTGCTCCTGGGCAGGACAGTGGTACTATCGTTGGTTCGTTGGTCCATCAGAGTTATTATGAAATTTACATCTGAATTTTAACCTGGTAGAGTATCATGTGCTTAAAGGGACACTACAGCTAACCTTCCATGTTCTAGCCAGTGAATACAAACCCCATCTTCAAACTCATGTTGGTGAAGATTAGTAAATTGCTAACATAGTCTGCCTTGTAAAAAGATACAATTTAAAAATTACCTAATTAACAGTTAAAAACGTTGTATTTTTTGGAATACAGGGAGATTCATACAAGTGTCAGTTTTAGAGGAACAATAATATTTTAGAGCTTCTTGATCCAAGGAGAAATCCGATTGCCTCTTGCAATATGAGCAGCCAATCCGCACCCGGATATGATGCAGTCTGGCAGATCTCCTTGACAGCCAAACACGCCATAAATGTTTTTATTTTAGTTTGTTAGGCCTTTGCAAAACAGCTCAATTGGTTCAAAAGCCTTCTACTATAATTAACAACATTAGGGCTATGCATGAAAAGTTGCTCTGGTGAAAATTTTAGGAATTGGTCTTATCGCTAGCAACCAATCAAATATTTCTTATAATTGAAACATTTCATTTGTTAGTATGGTTATAAAGCTACTTTTCAACCTGTACCGGAAAAACGGGATGTAAAATTATATGTATGCCCAGTTGAAAAACAGATATGAGAAGATCTACTAGACAGTCATATTACATGTGGCAGGGAGAACATTTGTTTTACGACGCTGGTTACCTGTTAACTATCTTGGTTTACAGATATTGTTTTCTTACCCCTTAATTACAAAAAACATAGACTTATTTAGATTCTATGAATACTTCTACAAAGCACCACCAGACAAAGCCATGTTTAGAACTGCTGAACACAGGTGTAGGATATCGTGTCGTTCATCATATGGCACAGACCTATTAAGCGGAAAGGTATCTTTGACCTACCAGTATATCCAGGTACGCAGTGACACGAGAACCCATTGATCAGGTCAGTACAGGTTCCCCCATTCTGACATGGCTGTGATGCACATTCATCAATATCAACAGAGCAGTTTTCACCTGTAAACAAAGAGAAATTGGTTACTGAACAGAACCAGATCCAATATAAACCTTCTAATGCCCCATGGCCTTATATACATGGAAAAATCTAAGATTTGCAAAATATCTCTGTAGTTTTTTTTTCCTGTGATGCCACTAAACCTAATCAGCTAGAGGTCAATGCTTGATACCTGGACCCAAGATACCTTAAAATGCATATCCCATCCACTGAACTGGACCTAGTGGCTCCCTAGTCACGTTGTTGCGAAGGGTAGAGGTGGAGACTATAATAACATCATATGGCACCTAGAATTAGTGGAAAAGTCCTTTTTATTTAAATGACTTTATAAATGCAATTCTGTATGCTGTATCTAATATTGCATTTTTTTTTTGTTTTGTGACAATGCATGTGATTTTTTTTGTCTCTTGCAAACATTTGCCCTAATCCTATGAACCTTAGTTTTACACACGTTGAGCCCTATATTATTATTTATTGTTTCATATAGCGCCATCAATTTCCATAGCACTGTACAATGGATCATTACATTATTTAGTAATTTACTCTTTTACCCTTACTAGATTACTAATATTATAGTTAACGACACTGAAACTCTTCACCTTAATTTACACTGTAGTAAAAACTTCATTGAATGGTTCTGGTAGCAAAGTTACCATATTTTTATCATCAATGCAGGAAGATGAAAATGGTTTGGGGGAATATTAACCCTCTATACTGTTCTTTAACAGTTTGTAGTCTTTAGCCCTTGTTAAAGAATGACTGTGTGTTGTAGATGGTACACTGGATGCTGGGTTTGGTATAATGAACAACTCACCTGTAAATCCTGGCTGGCAGCGGCACACATATCCAACAGCTTGGCTGTAGCTGAACTCTCTCCTAAATTCCAGCTCAGACCCATAGTATGACTGGTTGGATCGTTCCAGGCACAGAGCCCCATTCTCACAGGGCTCTTCAGCACATTCATTCACATCCACATTACAGTGATCCCCAGAATATCCTATTCAAAAGAAGTCACATCGTTAGGATCTGTCATTTTACACTGTACATATATGGACGCATCTACCGTGTTTAGGGATAATTAAGGAGTAATTTATCCTAATGAATATGACAAAACAGCGAGATTGAAAGAATAATTCTATGCATTGTAGTAGATAAGCTGCTTGTAATTGTCAAAAATACTGCATGCAATTTTTGGTAAGATGAATGCGCCCTTACCATTATAACTTTCAGCAGATCACATAGCAGTGCACAATAAAAGCTTTAGGTAATTACTGATCTATACATTTGCTTCAAGGTTGTACCCTGTGGCAGTACCATTGTGTTTACTTTTTATTATTCTTTCTCGCAGTTTTGATTGCACTTCCTTACCCGGCCAGCAGAGGCAGCTGTATTTCTTGATTCCCTCCAGACATGTGGCATTGTTCAGGCAGGGGTTAGACGCACACTCAGGAATATCAATCTCACACGTGTCTCCGACAAACCCAGTGTCACTACAGTTACATTGGAACCTGAGGGAAAAAACACAAACATCAGATATACATTATAAAAAGATATGAACCTGTTTTGTGCTGTCTGGACTCTATACTACGGACTAAACTAATGTACGGCAAAAATATTATAAAATGTTAATTATGGCAGTCTCATGGTGAATAATTATCTTAGAAAATATAAAAAATATAAAATTTTGTATGGATAAAAGGTAGGTGACAGACATGAGTGACTGGATCTCCTATCAGGTTTGGACTAGGCTTTCCTTACAGCAAATTTAAATATAGGCTTAGTTTAAATAGTTGAAAAGTTTCAATAATATTTAATTCATATGGCCATTGCCACATGTAGAGAACAAAATAGAAAAGGTACACATAGTAAAGCAGGTAAGTGCCCCCTCCCTGGTAACACACTCACTTTTAGGTGAGCAGACCAGCTTCTCACTGACCTTGGCTCTGAGAGACTCCACAGGAGAACGTGATCACTACTGATGCAGGAAGCATCAATGTCTACGTAATGTAATGAGAAGACCAGAGGAGAAGTTAAAAATGTGCTACAATTCTAATATACAAAAGATAGCAATATCTCACATTAAAAAACACTGTGTTTCGCCCCAATAGGCTTCCTCAGGCAACTAGTTGTGCAACACAAGCGCAACAAGGAAGAGGACACACTCAGGGACCTTGTGAGAATCAGCATTATATGTGGCACTTGTATTTTGACAGCATTGGCATAGGTGCCACATTGGTGGCACTATCCGGTTCCTCTCTTCTGGAGCAACATAGTGTTTTTTTAATGTAAGATATTGCTATCTTTTGTATATTAAATTGTTACATGCTTTTAGCTTCTACTTCTCTAGTCTTCTTAGACATATACATCGCTGCTTCCTCTGTCAGGGAGGATCACGGTCCCCTGTGGGGTCTCTCAGAGCCAAAGTCAGTGATCACCTAAAAGCAAACGAGTTACACAAAGAAATGTTACTATGTGTACATTTTCTATTCTGTTCCCTACATGTTCATGAGTTTCCTGATATCATCAGAACAAAACATTGATTAAATCTGAATATACTTTTATTCCCTATGCACGTTGTGGTGTTTATTTGAATTGATGTGCAGCACTTTCTTTTTCTTCCACTATCTGTATTGGTTTGCACATTTGTGGTTAGTATCGGGACCGCTGCAATACAAATATTGTTCGATTATTATATGATATAGTGCTTTGTATCACTCTTTTATCTGTTCCTTGCCAATATACACTATACATTTGGATTTAGCAAAACATCCTCATGCACTTGAAAGTGCTAATATTATTATTATTATTTTTTTACAATTATTTTTTATTGAAAGGTTGTCTTTCACATAACAGATAAGTATAACTTTTAAGATAGGATTACAGAAAAAGAGAAAAAAAAAAGAAAAAAGGGAGGGGTTCAGCTACTTACAATAGTTAATGTAAATTTTTCATATATACTGTAGAAAGTGCTAATATTATATGTCAGTACATGGACTTTTATACTACAGTGAGTTGAAACTAGAGATCACCTGAAAACATGTTTTAGTGGATAAACCACCAAGGATTAATGACATTTTGTTCCCTAAATCCTCTTAATTTGAAAGAAACCCAAATCCTCAATTTGGAGTTCACCATTCTGTACGTATTAAAACAAGCACCAATAGGAAAAAAAATGTTTGTTGTCTTCTTATACACTGTAGGTTCCATGGTGGTAGGCACACTTTGTTTCCATTGAAGCTGTTCATTTGGTCTTTGTTTTGGGATAGTATAAAAGTATACAAAAAATATTTTAGTATGAACTGATACAATATCACATTAAAGATAGCACATCTCCAAAAATGTATACTTCCTACCCTAAAGAAAAGAACGTGCAGCACTAGCATTCAATTTACCTGTTTATGGCGTCCAAACAGACTCCGCCATTCAGGCATGGCTGGCTTTGGCACTCATCAATATCATACTGGCACAACTCTCCCTCGTACCCTGCAGGACAGTCGCAGGAAAAGTATCCAATGTGGTCTCTGCACAGAGCACCGTTCTGACATGGACTGGAAGCACATTCATCTATTTCTGTTTCACAATTGACACCTCCAAAGGAAGAAGAAACATCATTTTACAAGAATTTCTTATTGGACATAATGGATTAAAATAGCAAAATAAATATACTTTCCTAGCTCACAGGATATTGCTGATCTGACACTTTCTGTCTCATAGCGTGACCTTCTGACTTATATTGCCTATGCTATCTATGCCTGTATCTTCACATTGCCCTGTCCCTAACTGCAAATATAGTTTCTTCTTCTACCTTGAGGCAAATATAGTTTCTTCACCTTGCAAAATGCAGCTTATATTTTCACGCACTCTGAGCTTGTTGCCTAGTTTGATCCAGATAACAAGTAAGTAAATTCACCAAGAAAGTGCTGTCGTGGTCACTATTAAAAATATACTTTATGTGTATACCATGGGGAAAAGGTATCTGAAATGACACTCCGGCCATCATATGCACTTTTATACATGTGATACCTGAGAGGTCCCTTTAAATATATGTGCGTTCCCACGCAAATGTATAGAGGGATTCTGCAGAATTTGTTCAGATGAATGCATCTCCTTGTGCACGATATATCGCCAGATAGCCCCAGCTCTGGCAAGGAGAAAATGTGCAGCCAGGGGTCTATCGAGATTCCCCCATGTGCATGCAAGGAGAGATCTCACACTGATTTCCATCTGAGTTATTAGACCATGACAGAGGTGTGTAGCTGCAACTTCTACTCAAGGTAAGTGATTTTAATTCTATTTTTCCAATGCAAATGAGGTACACCCAACACTAACCCTATGCTGCCATTAGATGGCAGCATTTCATTATGAATCTCAATAATATAGCTATTATCAGTTCACTGCACTCTTCCACAAGTCTTCCAAGTGTTGTTGTGATAAATCTTCTTTTCACAAAACTCTGATCAAAGTGACACGTGACACAAAACAGAGTAACTAGGAATTTGGGCAGATTCCCGGTGCAGCTTGTAAGTCTGCGTGGTAGCTGCTAATATTGTGCACAGGTAAGCATTGAACATTTATTGTACGGTATGATGTGACAGTATATAATATTTAGATATTAAATATCTAAATGACATCCATCTGTGTTGAGACATAAGCAACTTGAAACCACACCCTGCGAAAGAGCTTCATTGAGGATGTCAACATCCCTTCCAATAACGCATGTACAGGATCACCGTAGGTGGATCAGTCTGGATATTTGTTTCACATCTACCTAGACCAGGAGTAGGTAACCGCATACACAGACTGGGTATTGGGTATATGGGGTAATCCTATACCCCAAATTCAAATGCCCTATGTTCAGGGAAGTAAAATATGGAGCTATTTTGAAAATTTGCATTGAAAAAGACCGCTAAAGAAAACATCTTTTATATATCTCAAGAAACATACAACTTCATGTTAGATGACATCCACCCAGTGGCCTGCTTGGGGGTGATCTGTCCTGTGTGCCACTCATCAGGGGGGTGCCACAACGGCATACAGTGGTCTCAAATATAGGATTCGCCCTGGATCCCAATACTCTAGCTATGCCCCTGCAAGGCCTGCATCCACCATCTAGATTACTTACTGCTAAGCCTTTTTTTGACCTTGGCTTTTATTTTTTTTAGGGATTAAAATAACCCTTATGCTTTATAACAGTAAAATACATTCCTCATTCATAAAATACCCAATTTATAAGATAGATTAGGCATGGCCTCTTAACCTTTTACTCTTCTATTTTACATTCCTCATTTCTCTGTTATCCCTGTCCCGGTTTTATCTAAAAACACTAATGCAATTTTAGTTGTTTGGATAGCCAATTACGTAACTGGTTGTAGGAAACCATGTGCTTTTCAAGTAGATGGCAGGTTGACCTTCAAACTAAGAATGAATACAAATCACACAGAAATTCCTCAGCAATCCACGTCAAATTCCTATGCAAATTTATAACTATCCATTATTTCCAGGCTTTTTAGTACCAGTCTGTGATCTACAAGGCTGGAGCTGGTGGAGGGATTGAGGGCAGTTTGGGGGTGAAAATAATTAATGACCTGGATTTAAAATAAATAAACTTTAACATGAAACACATGACGCACAAGGGCGAGAGACAAAGAGAATCTTTTCAGCCCCATGTTATTCAATTGAGTCTCTGGTTTCAAGTTGGAGAGATCTTGGTGAAGATGGCCCACAGCACATTTCAGACGGCCAAAGATAGACGGTTTTTTTTTTACAGGTGGTGTGTCTAGAGGATGGGCCTTAAAGCCTCTTTGACTTTGTGATATCATGAAAGTTATTTATGTAATAAGTGATTCTGAAGAACAATTTCTAAAACCATTTTCTGATGTTTCTAATCCCATTCTAACGTACATGAAATTCATAATTAAGTCTTTAATATTTTTTTTTTCTGTGCAAAGAAACTAACTTTGTGGACGCTGGCACCATAGCCTGTCTATAGGATTCCACCTAAACAGGATGGACAGAGCTCAGTGCTGATCTCAGCCACAAGAATAAAAAAATACTAGGAACTAGGAGTAGGCCACAAGTGACGAAAATACCTGCTGCATACGGGACATAGAAACATAGAATTTGGCCATTTGGCAATCTAGTCTGCCCATTTCCTCTAGTCTCAGACCTTAATCAGCCCAAGGGCCAAGGTCTCATCTTAGATTCAGGATAGCTTTATTCATATCCTACGCATGTTTAAATTCCCTCACGCTGTTAACCTCTGCTGGAAGGCTGTTCCTCTTATCTACCATCCTCTCTGCAAAGTAAAACTTCCTTATCTTACATCTAAGCATACATTACCATCACACGGCTTCTTGCTGTCTACCAGTGCTTAGAACATGAGTAAGCATGCTTGTGTGTGTGTCCAGTTATATATCTTGCAAGCCAAGGAGTTGGGGTAGGAAATTAATGCTTGGAGGGTGATTTTGACGATTCCCTCAATAAATTTTCAAGAGGAGAAAATTATAATTGGAGGGTGACACTCAGCTATCATATGTATCCTTTAAAATATTAGAAAAAAAGGTCATAATCTAAAACGAGAAGGCCAGGGGCTTAGCTGTAACGTAAGGAACTTTTATTTTACTTTTTAACATTTACTGTGTTGTTTTATACTGTGTGTTTCCCACTCTTAAGACTCACCTGTATATCCTGTTGCACACTCGCACTCATAATGGTCCATCATGTTAAGGCACTTGCCATTATTGAGGCAGGGTTTGGATGCACATTCATTGATGTCTATTTCACAATGGTACCCCTGGAAGCCAGGTACACAAAAGCAGATGTACTTGTTAACTTTATCCACACAGATTGCTTCATTCCGGCAGGGGTTTGAAGCACATTCGTTGATGTCGACCTCACAGTGTTCCCCTGTGTAGCCAGGCTTACATACGCATGTGTAATTCCCAGCTTCTGCCACACAGGTACCATTATTCAGGCAAGGATTTTGTGGGCATGCTGTAACCACTTGGTCACAGTTAGGACCACTGTACCCATCCTTACAACTGCAAAGAAAGCCATCTGCACTATCCACACACTGAGAGTTTGGCTGGGAACAAGGGTGAGTCTCACATGCATTAATGGAGCAGTTAAGTTCAGGCTTGCAGGTGCACTGGTACTGAGGATATCCTTGGGTAGTGAGGCAGTTGTGGGTTTTGGGGCATTCATATACCGTGCATGCATCATAGACCACTCCACAGTCTGCTCCAGTGAAAGCCAGTGGCTGTGTGGGGCAGTGACAAGAAAATCCATCCGGTGTCTCCTGACATGTGCCCCCGTTAAGACATGGGGAAGAAAAACAGCTTTGTGCCAGCCCTAGAGATGGAAAGGAGAACATTTGTTACAGAATGTAAGTGGATGGTGGTGAGAATAAGCGGCTGATCACAGTGAGGAAAAACATATATTGCAAACTAAGATGTGGCTTCAAAGGGGATTGATATAGAGCTGATTACCAGCAAGATCAAGTCATGGTTACAGCCCAGTTCACTCAGCGAACAGGTTTTGCAGGCGGTGAAATCACACACACATCATGCATAGAGTATAAGAGAGGATGGGAAACGGAAAGACCACAAAAAAAAGAACGTGGTCAATATCACAAAATACAATTTAATTATAAAGAAGAAACAAAGATAAAAAAAAAGAGGTAAGACTGTGGTGAAAACAAAATAATGAAAGAGTGCAACAATTAAAAGAACAGATACACTTGAAAGAAAAATGATCCCATTAAAGGAAGAAAGAAATGATCTTCTGAAAAGTCCAGAAGACTACACCAGTCATATTATATACTTTGCACAGATGTAAATCCTGTCTACGTGATGTGAGGTGGATTAAAACTGGAAAGCCTAAGTGTTTTAAGAGGAGGTTGTATACAAAGGTGGTACACATTAAAGACATACATTTGGGAAGACAAAGGACATTTGGGAAGACGAGGGACAATGTACCGAATATACATTTCTAAATCTGAACATTTACAATAAAAAAACCATAAATATCACACATTGATAGACTTTTAACATTTTTAACATACATGTACATTACTTGTTCCAACAAAAGGGGTGCTCCACCGCCGCTTGTACTCAATTCGACTTTCAGCTGACAAACTAAGTGTAAACTGTCCCCTCAACTACTAAAGGATAGTCGTTTTCTTACCTTGTGCTTTGTACATAGGTCCATAATTATTATGTTTTTTGTTTTATTTATATAGCGCCAATAATGTATGCAGCGCTTCTTACAATACATATATTCAAACAATTTGACAAAATGTAACTGACAAAGACAAACTGATACATTATGGTTCAGGAAAAAATTCACAACGATGCACGGGACATTTGGGAGCATTGGCATGTTTTAGCTTTGGAATGTTAGATTCATTAGTGACGACGAGGCCAGGAGCCAAATATGAGACAAAGTGTTTGTGGGAACTTTAATTTAATTTATGCATCTAACAAGCAGACTCCATCAACAGCCTGGCTCAATGGAATTATTGAGATAAAGCAAATGACAGATGGTGGGGGGTTTACCTGTCAATGAGGAGTTAACTGTTGTATCGATGGGTTCAGATTCCAGCCACAAATTTGAAATTATCATGGAAAAAATATTATTAATAATAATAGTAAAATGAGGGGTGGAGGTTATTGGCTTATTAACTCTTCACTTGCTATACCCTGCGATCATTAGAGTGTATTTTAATATGGATTTGGGTTATATTGTTTCTAAATTATAAGCCATGAATTGTCGTGATTAATACTCTCAATTATGGCTACACCACTATAAAGTTTCAATGACTCCTATGAGTCTGTATAATCACTCATTAGAACTCTTCTATTGTCCTAAGATAATATATGCTTTCTTTCTATCCTTCTGTTCAGTATCTCAATATTATTTATCCCTAGGCATTCTCACGCTGACCTCCACAGCCATACTTTCAAACAAAAGGAAGCTATTGTTCAAAATAGAATCTTATTGTAAAGCTTGTTATTTTTATGGGTCTATTTCAGCTAACCAATTCTTCTGAACAACATCCTCTCTAGGTTCTATCATTGTTGGTGGTGTTATTACCGATTCCACTATTGTTTGTTAAAGTTTGTTCTTTGCACCCTTTTTTGTTGGCCTTTTAAAAATATTTGGTTAGATAATAAACCAATAACTAAAGTGTGTTAATTAATGTTCATGTGACTCCTAATTTAGTGGCATAGAATTTGACATTGGGATAGCATTATGGTTCAATGAGCTCAATGGTAAAGGGCAGTCATGGCAAACTTTTTTAGGCCCAATTTTCTCCATGAAACCAAATTGCAGGCACCGCATGTTGGTGCCTACTTCTGGTGTAATGCAGTGTTGTTTTCACCTTCCAGAAAAAATTAACACACACACACAAGCATATACTCACTTACATGCATACACACACATACATTGCACAGGTTGGCAGGTGCAGTTTATTTTGGCATATAGCTATATACATAAATACATATAGAATTGTGTAAAATGGTTAGGCAGGTCTGAAAAATGCTGTAATGTAAGAATGCTTTCAAAAATAGACATGTTAATAGTTTTTTTTATCATTGATCAAAATGTAAAGTGAGTGAACAGGAAAAAATCTAAATCAATAAAATATTTTTTACCTTTGCCTTCAATAACACTCTGAGAAGCCACCCTAGCTCCCGTAAACTAAAGTTCTCACGTTGCACGGGTTCATGATGGTCTGTTAGCTACTACTATGGTCATATATTTTTTCCCAATAATGGGTAACGTTTGCCTCCCACCAGGAAACCCAAGCCATCAAAAATAAGCAATTGAGATGGGATAAGGAGATGTTGAGGTGGGAGAGGGGAAAAGTGAGGAGAATAGTCCCCCCCGGGGGGAAAAATCCTGAGGACGCCTTTGGGTTAAGTATATTGAAGATTATTCTTCAAATTGCAGCATTTATCCCCAGCAGATTTATATATATGTGTGTGTGTGTGTGTGTGTGTGTGTGTGTGTGTGTGTGTGTGTGTGTGTGTGTAGGTATATGCTTGTGTGTTGGCACTTTGAGGTCTACAACTTGGTTTCATTCAGAATATTGGACACTCAGGCCCAAAAATGTTTGCTATATCTGCTCTATAAAGTAAGTTTACGCACATTATATATTTAAGTACTCCTATTGCTTTTAATTTGGCTTGGTTTAGTGGTCACTGTCTAGAATTCACATTTGTTATTTGTGGTTTACTCAGGTAATTGAATCGCAAATCATCCATTTCCTGTAGTTAAATGGGTCATTGAACTAAATTTCTAGTGTTCAACACAGCTTATTGTCCACTGAAGTCATTTAGTGGACATCCAACTCCCCGTATGCTTTGACCTCAGTCTAGTTAGAACATAACAAGGCTCAATCCAACCTCTTAAGAACATCTTGCAGAGGTCTGAAGGGCAGAAGATACATTTGTGAAACTAGAAGTATGTATTTTCATCAAAGCCACGCTTGATATTTTATGTTTTACTGTCTAATGTACAGAGTGAACAAAGTTAATCTCCTAGAAGGCATTACAACTAATACGTCTTATTTATCTGTAACCTCTTGCTTTGGACACAGACTTTACAGTGAAACCTGATGCAGCTTTAATACAGCCCATTGCCTTGCGAACTGAACTTCAAAAGGGCGTAGGGTGATTAACAGGGGTTCTGACCCTATGCAGACCTCCTTGTATTCATCATTAAAAAGCTGGTTTTGCAGTAACTGGACATAAAATGGTTATCATGTTGTAAAATAATGGCACAACAATAATTATAATAACTAAAAAAAAATTATGTAACACAAACATTCAAGTAAATTGTATTTCGTGCAACACATTTTCACGCTGATTTGTTAAATAACCTCATAGTCTCTCCCTAATATCACGTTAACAAGCAGTGTCAAAAGAAAAGAAGTCAAGTATTAGATTATATTAGTTATCTATTTTTGGTTTTGATTAATTCAATATCTTGTAGTTGTGTTGAACATGGAACATATTTTCTTTGTCTCCTGGGGTAATGAGCAATTATTTATATTACTGTTGGGGTTGTATGTGAATACATTTTATGTCATGGAAATAAGATGTCTTTAAATGATTATGTTTTGGAAAAACCACTTGAACACGTTGGCATGGGAAACTAAGATGACTGACTGCACTATGATCACAGAAAGAAATGCATGGTTGCACCAAGAAGATTGATGATATTGTTGATATTAGTGTGAATGCATCCCACTCGCAAAAAAGCCAGCCTACATCTGACAAAATGTTTTAAAAGGATAGGCATTTGGTATATATTATTATTATATCGTGCCATCATTTTCTACATTTTCTATAGTGCTACCTGTTGGCTACCCCTGATTTAAAAGGATACTCCTTCCACCATATGTATTTTAACGCATATGCTAGATGAGAAGTACTTTTACATGTACGTAATGCACTCATTTCCGAATCCCCACATATGTATTTGTCCAGGGGAGGGCTGGCAGCCTAAGGCCTGGGGGGCAAGTCGAGTGAAGTGGCTCCGCCCCCTCGCACTCACCTTTCACCCCTCACGCTGCTCCAATCACTATGCGGCCATCAGACTGCTGGAAAACTTATCTAAATGGCTGCTGCCTTTTTTTTAATTTATTTAATATGCCGGATCGGCTTTCCATATTAAAAATAAATAAATAAAGTATTAAAGTAGCGCCGGCCGGCAGCATCAGCACCCAGCGGCCGTTTAGATTCGATTTCCAACAATCTGATGGCCGCATAGTGATGGGAGCAGCGTGAGGGGTGAAAGGTGAGTGCGAGGGGGCGGAGCTTTCACCCCTCACGCGGCTCCCATCACTTGGCGGCCATCGCATACGGCCGCTGGGTGCTGATGCCGCCGACCGGGGCTGCTTTAATACTATTTTTTTTTCATTTAATAGCTGATCCGGCTTGCCATATTAAATTTTAAAAAAAAAGTATTAAAGTAGCGCCGGCCGGCGGCATCAGCTCCCAGCGGCCGTATAGATTAGATTTCGGGCGGCCTGGGCCCGCCCCTGTATTTGTCCCTTCGTCTACCCCTATTCTCAGATGTGGGAGATGTGTTCAGCCGAAATGCATATGAAAGATTTTCCCTTTAAGGGAGCAATCCCCTTGCATATTATATTTATCTTCTTAAACTGTAAAGCATTTTGTGGTGACTCCAATAACAGCTGAACCATGGCAGGTGGCAGGGGTGAAAAGCATGAGAAACAAGCATGTATCTATACATTTTTAGTGTGGGCTTCAGCATACACAATGGGGTTTTCCTCTGTTAACCATGAGTTGAAACATAATCTCCCTGATTTATTGTCACTATGCATTATAAAGGTCCAACTCTAGAAAGTCTCCCCTGGAAGAAGTTGCCCCTGCACAATATATAGATACAGCTTACTGTTTTGTGAATAGACCACCATTAGCCTTTTTTTCTGAGGGGGAAGCAAATTTTATTATTTTATTTTCATTTAATACATATGAGTGCAACTACTATGGTTTATCTATTTGGTGCTATTTAATCACATTTATAAACGAAAATATATATATATATATATATAAAAGTATACATTAAGAAGACTGGGGTGAGGCGTTTCTGAGCACTGAGCTGTGATATATGTTCAGGCATCTGCATGTCATCTTATTACATTAGCCATGTGTGTGCTACACCTGATGAATAACTCTCTCAGACAGCTCTGCTGATAACACAACCTAAAGCTTCACTTAACATTCCAGACTTTGAGACACAGGGCTGGGGTTATCAGCTAGCATAAACCAAGGGAATACACCTTCTCCAAGGATGGGAAGCAGAAGTCTTCTCAGCACACATACCAAGACACATACTAATACATACTTCAAATAACCAACGCAAACTACCGCGCATGTCACAGATACTGTACTTAGTACGCTACAATATGTGCAACACTAAGTAACGGGCTTTAGTATGCTTCTAAGGTAAGCATTAACATTATTGCTACACTGCTGATTATATTACATTAAATTAAAAAAAACTAAAATAAAAAAATAGAAAATGTGCACATTATAAATTTTGTTGTAGCTCCCATATAGCCTCAAGATGTACCTTAGCTCTGTGATATGATGTCATAGCATGACATTCTGCTCCAATTCCTCGCAAGGCAGCTGGAAGGGTAAGGTAGGTAGATGGAACAACCTATAAGCGGTAACACCTATGCGGTATGTTATGTACAATTTATTGTTCTTCTGCAAGTAGCAAAAACCTACAGTTGGTTTTACAGATGAATAAGAAGCATGATGTAGGTTAAAACCTATCTTATAAGAATGACTTTAAATCAGAAATCATTTGCATATCGCTATTTGTATATCCTAAACGTGACCCATTTAGTATTAGTCTTTGCTATATGTATTACGTCAACAAGAATCTGGCAGACGAGAACAGACTTGGTGTATGTCCGATTTATAGATTCAATCAATTAAATGGTGCAAGTGCAGCTGAACAAGCTGACTGGGGCAGGAGTAGGTATCTAATACCAAATAAATGCTCCCTCACAGGGCCCTTTGCTGGTATGATGGGAATGTGTCTGATGGATCTGATCACCTCTTAGTTTGTTGTAAGTAAAATCACCCTCCATTGGGCTGTGGAATGAGCGTGACACCTCATCACATATACTTTATCGGTGTCTCCCATAGCACAGCGTCGGTACTAACTGTACAGCTCATGCATGTATTTAAAGGGCCCACAAAGCCTTTAGGAAAATCCAATATGGCGATCCATTTATAGTCCCAACATACTCACTTAATCTCAAAACAACTATTTAATCCTGGCACACAAAATTCAATTGTTGAACTGTTTTCAGTGTTCTCATTGGAATAATTTTTAGTTGCAGTTTTTTTTTAAATGTAAATAATTAAATATACAGTATGGATACAGTAGCACTCATACCGAGACAATATTAACTTCTATGTCAGAAGTGGGTTTTGCTTACATATCCTTTTTATTTATCATGAAATTTGCATAATGTATCGGTTTGTCTTAATCTGTCGATTCTCGTCTTGTCATACCCCTTGAATGTATGTATTGTATTAAGCGCTGCGTAGATTGTTTGCGCTATATAAATAAAAAATAATAATAATAATTACAATTTTACCGATTTTAATGTGTAGTTCTATGAAGTAGCAATCAGGTAGAAATTCATTAAATTCATTAAATTCATCATGGTTGTTTTTCCTCACTAAACTCTCTCTGCTTCAACAGGGTGGTCAATTCAGCTCAGCGAGATGTAAAACCATCAAGACTATCACTTGTTTATGTAGTGCAATCATTTATAGGTTGTATATTAATATGTTGTGTTATAAACATATTCAATCATATTAAATATATATTTGATAGAATAGTTAATGCAAATGTCTTTAAAATTTAGTTTTTTTTGTCATATTTTAGCAGATTAAACAGTTTCATATATTATTTATTATTAGTATTTATTGTTTTATATAGCGCCATCAAATTCCGTAGCGCTGTACAATGGGTAGACAGGACATAACAAGTTAATGTTTTCTTCAAAATATTGACATACTATTATCCGTTAAGCCTGTAATTAGGTGAAATGTAAGGTATTGTTTGTGTTACACATGACTCTAATTTGTCCATTAGCTTTATTTGGATGGACAAATATGGTTTCTAACAGAGTTGATCTCAGAAAATAATACAATTCATATGGTGTTGAATGGCATCCACAAAAAAGCCACAAGGCGGTTTTGTGGGCGTAGGATGGTTTACACGGAAATTCCTGTGTGTTACTGTTACAGTATATGTGTACATACACTGTTACAAACCCTAATGCGCCTAGGATCGCACATGGAAATCATTGAAATGACATAGATACAATAAAAAGCTCCATTTTATGGCTGCGTTACAGTAAACGGCCTTGACATATTTGCACAGCAACAAAGTTACCGTTCAGATGCCACGCACGCAATATTAGGAATTGTCTCAGAATTGGCCCCGCTATGGAAATATTCAGAGGGACTTTTATAAAGGGAGGTTGATGCTCTCAAAAAGCTTCTCCTAAAAAGTAAATGTTGATCCAATAACAACAAAATGATAACCTTAAATCATTACTATGTTTCTGCATTCAGAGCTCGGAGAAAATTTAAGGGCACGGGATTTAATGGAAACATTTAATCACAAAAATGTGTTTGATTTACTACAGCAGGTAGTCAAATTCTATGGCGCAAAGTTAGAAAAGGGATCTTATCACCATAGTAACTGATGCAATGGTCCAGCCAGCAGCAACGGTTGCTAAGGTTATAAGACTACTTTCAAAACCAGAATGAAATATAACCTCTATGTTTCTTTAGACTTAAGGAGGGTGATATATATTCAGGATCACATGCTTGTGCACAGATATATGGATCCGTCAATAAATTTGTACTGATTATTTTTTTCAGAAGGAAATATTATTATAACGCTATAGATTGTAAGCACCTTTGAGCAGGGCCCTCCTCACCTGTTGTTTCTGTACATCATATTGTTATGTCCTGTCTACCCATTGTACAGCGCTACGGAATTTAATGGCGCTATATAAAACAATAAATAATAATATTAATATAATAGAAATACTCTCGCACCAGCTACCCATAGATTTATTTACATTTTACTTATTTATTTCTTTATTTTGTATTACCAGACAGGAATATATTACAGTAGGAGGCGTATAGAATTTGTCTATGCACTATATATAAATGTAAAGTTTGGGCTTTGATGTCAGCACCCTAAAGAGAAATGAATGGTGTGATGAAGTGTTCAGGGATTCCCACTTTACAAACAGGACAGTGCCATACCCAGGAGGTTTTGATAAGGAAGGCGCTATGTCTGCTGTGTGTGAGGTAGAGAGATTTACACAGATTATCGTCCCTTACTCAGCCACAATGTAATCTTATTAAAAGGTCTATAAAGAAGTCACTTAACCTGAATGGTCCTGTTAAGACACACAGCAATTTAAACAGACCAGTCATGTGAAAATGACAGAAACCATAGTGAATAGAACATAGTTTTGCATTAAAAAAAGAAGATCTACGCATTTGGCTAGTACAATATAAGTATAAATAGTCAATATGTATTATTGAACTATAATGATATATTATACTTAAATTCAGTTGCTGGTAATTCTTTTCCAGTAAATATTAAGCACTAAGGAAAAAATCTACTTTTACCCAATTAACCCCTTAAGGACAATGGGCGATCCCTAAACCCATTGAACACAATGGATTTTGAGCCCGTACATGTACAGGCTTTGTCATTAAGGGGTTAAAAAATGCATATTGTCGGTCCTATGCTCAGATCGTGTCTTGCAAGTCATGTAGGTAATCAGTTTTAGAAAGATGTGTGCAGAAGACACATTGAGCAGAAAAGTTTGTGCATTTCTTGTGTCTAGATTTGCGTATTTCACTAATTCAGAAGACTTGAGTTGCTTGTTAGACTATAAATGGAAAAGCATGACCAGTTTAGCATATCAAATTCCTTATCTTTAGACGTCTAAGACTGTAATGTAGCATGAAAGAAGTTCAGTAGGGGAGGTGTCGGTCCACAAGGGGTCTGTTCTGTACAGGGCAGGAAAAAGGGTACATTATCCAAATCCTCACAGTGAGCATAATAGGATGAAGATTTTTTTTGTATGAATGTAATGTTTTTGTATGAACATGGTATGTACGGATGACTTTTATCATAAATAAATTAATCTATTAAAAAGGATATCGCTTGTGTTTTTGGTTTTCAATCAGTAGTTTTGTAGACATTTGATTTAAAACAGCAACCTATTTTACCTCCGCAAAGCTGGTTCAGGGGTATTCAGTGGTAAAACCTCCAAAACAAAATAGTCTCCTTTGGTTAATTTACTGGCATCTTTATCTTAATCTTTGACCTTAATCTTAGCACAAAGCTAATGCATTTCATTGATGCCTTTAGCCTGCATATGTTATTCTTAAGCTGTAACCGGCATAGCTTGTAAATTAGTTTATTTGGAAACAATCTTTACATTGTGTGTGATATTATACGTCAAAATGTAAAAGAATAACTTTTACTAAACCTAAGCTCAGTGGCAGATGCAAACAACATCCACATATCATGTTATTGTCAAGTTCTGGCTACCAGAAGTCCTACCTTCCAATAAAGGGTAAGAATAACATTAAAACTACTGCACTCAAAGTATACGTGTATGTTGAATTTTATATCAATATATGTTTGCAAAAAAAATATATAAAAAACTATGATGAACAGGAAAAAAGAACACCTAGAAACAAATCTTCTTAAGTTGCTGAGAACAAAATAGATTTGTTGAAGGAGAGCTTACTGGACATCAAAAGGATTGTGATTGTGTTTTCAGGAATTAAAAACAGTGCCCAATAATTTCAACTACCAGACAGTCTGTGACTCCTTGATAAAATAGGAGTATGGCAAGTTGTGTCGAGTTATCAGAAAAAATGCATGACAGCAAAAATATTTGATATCCAAATTAAATAATTTAATAAATGTTACATGTGTACACTATATAAATAAATATATATAAATGTGTGTAAATGTTTTTTTGCCTTTACAAAACAGTAAAAGTGCCACTAAATACTAAACAAAATAGGCACAGCTAAGCACCTGAGTTCCTGTGGGAGTGAGTGCAGATTCCTAATTCTGGTGACTTACTAAATACTAAACAACTTTTCAGTTCATACTATGTCAGCAGAACACAGATTGAAATGTTTTACTTTTACAATTAACACCAAACAGTTGCATCCACAACATATATATATATATATATATATATATATACATACATATATACATATATACATACATATATATATACATATATACATACATATATACATACATATATATATACATATATACATACATATATATATACATATATATATACATATATATATACACATATATATATATACATATATATATATATACACACATATATATATATATATATATATATATACATATACATATACACACACACATATATACATATATACACACACTGGCACAAGTTTCCCAGCTAATGAACAATTTATTTTTACTGCCTTTGTGTGCGTTAGTCATGCAGTAAAACCCCTTTGTCTTTGAAAGAGTTAACCCAGGACCGTGGGAGAAATTGCTACTCCAAAAAATAAAGTTAGCTCACACCCCATTACATTCTTAGACGGGGCATTTTGCACACAGCTCTTTTTTTGGGGGGGATTTCCCTTAGAACTTTTCCTTTTTTTTGTGTAACAACTACAGGTTTTGGCTTCCTAACAGATACTTCACATGCTTAACGCGTTACCTAGGTTACTGCTAACAAAAGAATGCCTGCTGCTTCTATTCCGACAGAGAATGCACAATGAAAGGCAATAGAGCTTCTATATAACAATACTTGCGGGAAAACTGAATGCACATAGGGGTTTGAACACTTGTCCCCAAGCTACGGAACTCAAACATATTTCAACTAAGTACCATACGTATTCACCGTAAATAAATACCAACAAATAACTCATTGGACCAATCAGAAACATCCCTAGTGGTACACATACCACCTGTTTAGACAAACAATTTTAGTGTTCAACTTAAAATAACAGACAGGCAGCAGATAATAGATTCCAAAACATATCCAACACTTGCCACTCAACTTTACATAATGCACGTGGAGTATTTCCTTATTTCTGTAAAACCCATTCTGTTTCTCTCCTAAAAACATCAATATTTCTTCCGCCAGCTGCCACAAGGACTAACGAAATGTCTTTTGGTCAGTCCGCCCTTATAGATGTTCAACTTTCTTCATGATGGGAGTTGTATACATGCAATAGGTCAAAGACTTACCCCGCAGAAAGAGGGAGAGGAATAGCAGTATAACAGTGCTGTATAAGCTGGGATTAGTTCTCCTGAATTCCATGTTAAGTAGCAGGCATGCAGACTGGAATAAGGAAATTCTTAAACATTTAAATGTAGATTTGAGTTGTCCTCTGTTAGCTTCTCGGTGCCGCGTGCTGTCGAGTAGAATGGGGTCCGCACTTTGGGACTAGCACTGGTGTCTTGGACAGAGACCGGTCACTCTGATGCCCTCCTGACTCAGAGAGGATGCTGCTGAATAGTGGGCTGGATCACAGACGGGACTGAGTGTGAGAAATATGTGTAGTGCACACTGGGCAGTGGAGGGAGGGACAGGGCTAAGATTTTTTTAGTCTTTTATGTGTTTGAAGGGGCGATAAATTTAACAGCGCTTTAAAAAAAAAAGACAACTTTTGAGACGCATACAGTAAATGTATTTTTGGTTATGTATAAAGTTCAGCTGTGACGAAAAAAGATAAAAATGGTGCAGTCACCATGGCAGCCAAAAAAATGTTACTGCTGTTTTTTTTACATTTTGCACCACTATTGTTGACGTACCACTTTTACTGAATACAGGGAAGAGCGAGGACAGTGAGGGGCACGAATAGATATAAATAATGGTGCACAATGGTAAAAGTGATGACCTCACCATTGTGATCAGCGGAATATTGACTTTTACATCTTTTCATCAGAATGGGTGTAAAGTACCATTGCATTGTTTACAATTATCATCTGATGATAAACACAGCTAATGGTGAAACTGATTTAACTAGACTGGGGGAGAGTTGGGAGGGAAAACAAAACTACAATAGGGCTTTTCTTAGAAAAGCATGACCTAGCTCAGGACATTTTCATTTAAAACAAATTAGGAGGCTTAATTGGTTCTAGTCTGTCATCATAATATGCCCATTCTCTTCTAGTTCCCAGGGAATCACTTTGAAAGGGTCAACTATGTTCATAAATTCTTTGTTTGCCTCTACCACTTTTGCTGGGAGACTAGTCCACGTACCTACTACCAACACGCTGGGATATTAGACGTCTTCAACGCGTGCCTAAAACAAACTCACAAGTGTACATATTATATATGCTTTTTTTAAGTAAGGTAGGTTATTGTTATTTATTCATTTATATAGAACATTGGACAGAGAGGACTTAAAAAGTAGCACATCAGATAACAATTTATTAAATATACTAAGTAGCATTATTACATTTTATTTATAGGAGTGTTATTACATAATTACCAATAACATTCAAATTATCAACATAGTAACAGTAACATGATCAAACATAAGAATGGTACAAAAGGAGAAGACAACCCTGCTCGTGACAGCTTACAATCTTTTAGGAGGTTGAGGGGGAATGGGATAGAAGGTAAAGGGCTGCTTGGACATGGGTGGTTTGAAACAATTGAAACAAATTCACATTTGAGCCTCTTCATGACCCTATGGACATCATTTTACATCCACAAACAAAGGTGTCAAGATGACTCTTAAGATATAATAGTGCAACAATCATTTTTGGCACAGCCAGGGAATATCTACAGATTTGGTGTAGCAGCCCCAGTACACCTGTGCTGTGTGAATGCTTGAATGTACATATTGGGGCTTCCCTGTGCTGTAGAGTAAACTGTAAAGCACTAATTACATGTGTTGGTATTACGCACAAAGACATATTATGTTCAGAGATTCATATTATAATTTCTTCTTAGCCACTTTTGGATGGGTATGTCCTACTTGTACTGAATTCTGGGTTAAGGCAGGGGTAGGCAAAGTGTCCATACCCAATCCCCAGTGTCCATGACAAGATTTGTGGAAGTCATTGTTGCCTATGGGACATTTAGTCAAATGTCCTTTACAAGAACGTTTCTGCCTACCCATGGATTAAGGTTTATGCATTTCTCAATAATATATGCAATAAAATAAAACTATTAATCATTGAGATGTGAATCATGGTTTTCAGTAATAATTTGTTCAGCTTTTGTGAGAGATGAATAGAAGATCTAGGGCAGAAAATTCCATGTGTGATTAAATTATTCCACTTGAAAACCTAAAAACTGCATCAACAGGTCTTGTGAGCTTCTTACACAATAGGCAAAGTATCCAAAGCCATCAGCAAGAAAAGTATATTTTGTATGTGTTCTGCAATACTGATTACTTGAGGCAATATGAACATCTAATCAAGAGCCAGCATTGCAAAATCTCCTGAGTTGCGTCACCAACCCAAAGTCCTTGAAATGAGTGCTGTTGGGTGAATTGCATTAAAATATATGTAGTATATATTTGGGTTTAAATAAGTTTTAGAACACCACATCATATTCTTTTTTGCTTTATTTTTATGTGTTGGGAAAAGCCTGGGACATTTGGAAGGTGTGCTAAAGAATTGTCCTTGTATGCAGTGTGATGGGGAGATTCATAACCCTCCTCCTCCTCCTTTCTCTCCTTTCTAAGCCTCTCAAAGCCTCGCAAGGATATGCACAGCGGGCTGGACTGGGGGACAATGACATGAATTTACTTGATTGGCTTAACTGCACTTCTGTCACTACCTCTTTTATTGCTATACAATGTGGAGTGGATTTCCCAGAAATCTCAGTAATATCAGAATGAAATGGAAGGCAAACATTTTGAACAGAGGAAGAAAAGTCAATAAAGTATTTCAAATGAATGCAACTAGTCGCACAGATGTAAATAGTGAAACGTTTGAGAACATCTAATATTTGGAAATAAAGACTTATCATAGATATTAGGGCCGTAATCATGTTTATATTAGTGTGGCATTAGCTTGTGGTCTTTCCTATGACTCCCTTTGTCCCCTCCTTCACTCTGCTACACAAAACTTCTCCTCCCCATGTAGTTCAGGTATGGATCAAATAAACACATGAACACACAGCATTACATGTATAGATCAGCTGAATATCTCTCCTGTTTATCTTTACATCTGTCCCTTTTCTCCCCTTTCCTTTACCCTTCTTCTCTCTCTCTCTCTCTCTCTCTCTCTCTTTACCTCACTCTTTCCCTATTTATCCTGCTCTCTCTTTATCTATCCTGGTTCTCTTTATCTTTCTCGTTTCTCCCTGCCTGTTCCCTTTCTCTTTTATCTCCCCCCTTTCTCTTTGATCCCCCTTTTTCATTAGCTTCCCTCTTTTTCTTTATCTCATCTATAACATTTCTCTTTATGTTAACTCTTATGTTAACCAGAAACCTGGTGCTGCAAAGTTGGAAGCATACAATAGTCTGAAATGTCTTTGAATGCTGTAGCATTAACATAACATTTCACTGGTTATACGGGGCCTAGCCCAAACCCTGAGCAACAGCCCAAGACCATTATCCATCCTCCACCAAACTTTACAGTAAGCACTCCATGCTTCACTCTCTGGAAGATTGAACGCTACGTTCACCTGGAACCCACCAAACCCAGATTCGTACATCAATCTACCAGAGAGTGAAGCATGATTCCTCACTCCAGAGAACACGTTTCCATTACTCCAAGGTCCAATGGTGGTTTGCTTTACACCAATCCAGCTGTCACTTGGCATTGGACATTGTGGTCTGGTGCTTGTGTTCAGCTACTCGGCCATGGAAACCCATTTCATGAAGCTCCTGACCAGGGCCGGCCCAAGACTTAATGCCTGGGGCGAAGTTTAAAATGCCCCCGCCGACGCCGGGGGGGGCGGCATTTTAAACTTCGCCGGCGCCATTATCTACCCTCCCCCTTTGTACTTACCGTTAAACAGTCCTGCGGCGAGTCTCCCTTGCTCTGCCACGGTGCCGGCTTGTAATGCTGAGCGCCGGAAATTGACGTCACTTCCGGCGCTCAGCATTACAAGCCGGCACTGAGACCGAGCTAGAGGGCTCGCAGAGGAGAGAGAGGGGTGCCGAGCGGGTAAGCGAAAACCACTCGGCTCCCCTCTCTCTCCTCCGCTTAAAAAAAAACAACAAAAAAAACGCGCGGGGCTGTTCCATTAATTATAAATTTGTTAATTTAAACAAGCATTGTTGTCTTCACTCAACTAGTAGGATCTTGCAAGGTGGGAACTTGTTTGTTGTGGTGAGGGCAACTATGATAGAATATTTCAGCAATCAGATAGATTACTGCCTCCATTATTCAATATAATTACAAAGACAACTTACATTTTAAGAAAATAACACGGCGGATATTCACTAGCAGTATTTATTTTGTTCACCAGTCATACATAAGCCTGTCTGGGTTGTGCGAGACCACATTAGCACATCATATTCATTCAGCTCTTTGCTATGAGGTGAACCGTGTGAACTAACTAAAACGGTCTAGTATTTAAGAGATAAATACACATTGTTCCCAAAATACTTCTGACAATTTATGCATAAGTAAGAACACTACTAACAATAAAGGAAAGGTGTTGTATATTACATATTGTAAATTTGCCCTCCCTAAAACATGTTGTTTGGTTATTTATGGACATTAGACATTTTAAATTTGATTATTCAGGTTGCTTCTGCTGACATAGCTTTCTGGTGGCACTGTACTTCAGTAATTCAGATAAAAAAAAAAAAAAAAAAAAGGGCTAGGCTATCGCTGAACATCTCCTTCAAATTTTATTCCTTTACATTGCAATTTACAGTAAATTCTCAATTTATAGGGATAAAACTCAAACTGAATGCTTGTTAATAGGCTGGCCTCTTTTTTTTTTTTTTTTTTTTATATATATATATATATCAATAGTGACCATTCTTTTTTTTTCTTCTTCTTTCTTATCTTGGAATAGGTAGACATCCAAAGTTTTTAAATTATTCATAGTGTGTGTATGTCACACATGAAATCTGTTTTGCGTTAATGTGTCAATGCTGTAAGGAAGTGACTTTGACTTTGCACAATTTGGGCTGGATTTTTCGGTTGTTTCTTTGGGGTAACAAAGGGGGCAAGGGCATCTGCCCCTTGGACTGCCATGATTTGTAGATGTTGTGCCACTAACTGAAACATTTTTGCATGCTTAAAATGCAGTCCCATATATAGCCACCAGGATGTTTGGCACTACAAGGTTCAGGCAGCTTTTACAAGATGACTGGATCCTTTCTGTGCTTCATTTCTATTTTTTTGTGTTTTTTTTTTCTCTCTGTAAATAATGTTTTTGGACATGACTGGGTAGGGTACATTGTGAATGTTGTCTGCCAGATGTTTTTTGGGGCTGCTTTATTGCAGGGCCACCTGACTGGACATGCCCCCCCCAGTCTAAATGATGCCAGGTTCCCTGAATCTTATGTCAAATGCCCTTAAATATCACAATATTACTAAAGAGAACTGTTTACTCATTATATCATCATTTGTTCATTATTACAGTTTCTTTTGCTGTAAAATACAGCATAATTCTTGTTGCTATTATTTTATTATACAGATCTGTATTTTTCATTAACCATTAAGTGTTTGCATTTGCGTTCTGCTTGCTTCTATACACATTGTAGAGATTGTTTACTTTGTGTCTGAAGAAGAAACACAATCTGGTGCTTTTCACTTGTTAACTTCTAAGGCTGTCAGTGGACATCAACAGGTGACTAACACCAGATCTCCCTTCCCCCACACTTACGGTCAAACAGATGTTTATTATTTCATTCTTGTGAAGGATGAGCGAAAGGGTTCCTCGCAATCATATAGGTTAAGCATCTTAATATTCACTTAATATTGTCACTATAGAACACACTCTTACACCCTGAAGCTGTAACATTTCTTTCTGTAAAATATCACAACAAAATCAAACCAGACTGAATGATTCTCAGAGCTCTTAGGACCACGGTCCACTTTACCAAGGTGTCACTTCCAGATGACAGCTCATCTACATGTATGCAGTCTTTACATTACTCATACAATGACAAAAAAAGATGGCAATATCAATATAATTTTCAAATAATATAATAAGGCTTTAATGCAATTGTGTGTGCTTAATTTATGAAGCACCAACATGTTACGGAGCAATGTACGATTTAAATGGTGGTGGTTAATACATACCCAACAAATATACTTTCACACATGCCCGTGCCCATGAGCTTGCCATCTAGCCTTATGGTACTCAATATACAGCCCCACATCACTTGTAAGGTCTCTATTTGGTATCAGGCTGGTAACATTTCATTCAAGATGATCCAGTGGCAATCTTCAGCTAAATCGTATTGTTTCAACATTTCATTCATATAATCATCTTGTTGTAAATAAGAGTTTACAGTTTAGTTACACTTGTTGCACAGGCTTTGCTTTCAATAAGAAATGGGTTACAAGTAAGAAACAGTTTCAGTGATATTTATCACACCCTATGTAACTTCCGCAATGCTAATTTGCAACATACACCCTTTGACTTAAAGGGGAACAATGCTTGTCCCACATATCTGACCCTATGTACCATCTGTTTGGAGAGATTTATGGCAATAGGGATGTCAGATGCTGCACAAAACTCTGATCCATGTTAAGGGGGCAGTTTAATGTCCCTGATGCCCCCTCTATAGAGGAATGCATTCCGCAGAATACCTCCATGCATTTAAAAATCAGACAAAACAACAATTTAAAGGGATTATGCAGCTATACTATTCATCAAACATATAAGGGGGGATTGTCAGTGTCATGTCTGATCACAGCCAACTCTGTTTACCCTTTGCGTGCCATGCTCACTAAACTAGGTTAAAGTGTGGAAAAGTGCAAACAATGTGTTGCATATATAATTCATTTATGTTTCAAAATCAGATGCAATTATTGTTCCCTTTTCCTGCAACATATAACGCTAACAGACAGAAGTATGAACTGACAGAAATAAAGTTACATTGTAGATTTGCTTTGTGCGACTAGGTGCATGTACATAGTGGGCAAAGAAGTGAAAATGAAAAGTGATTCCTCGCCACGCTGCTTTTGTATCGGATTGTGGATTTAATTTCCTGGAAATATACATAATCTAAAAAAAAAACCTTTAGAAAAAGATTAAGAGTCTATGTAGTCAATGCATTCCTCATCTGTGAATCAGTATGACTACCAGCTGAGAGTTTACTATCAGACAGAACAATGTTTTGAAAACTGAGTCTGGTTTTGCTAAATCAGAAATAAGTGACTCATGACCTGAATATCTTGCCTCATTTGAATGAGTGCCAATTACTAATAACTTTTTATTTTAAAGTGACCTTACAAAGACAGAGCCATGTCGCCTACTGATAAAGTTGTACCCCTACTAGAATGTTGTAACAACTAAGCCTGTATTAAATAAAAGCACATTTTTTGCTGGTGGTTCCTATTCTTGAACAGCTGTGATGTCCTAAACCCTGATCGCAGCCTACATAGGCACTGCTAACCTGTGTAATGGGAGAAATGTATCCCATATGTATCGTTTTTCTTTTACAACTGCCTTTTCCCCTACAACTGAAGAAGAGCTTGGCACTCTTCTTTTGTTCCTTTCCCACCCAACAGCCACATCTCCCAAAATCTCTATCCTTATCGTTGGTCCATCACTCACCAATTTCATCTTTCTGTATGATCTGGTACTGTACCAATAACCTTCAAGTATGCGCTAACATCTTCCTTGCACGTCATCTTTCTTCTGCTCTGGTCCTCCACTGGCTCCCTATTGCCTTTAGAATTAAATGTAAAATCCTTGTACTAACATAAGCTTTGATCTTTCCCATCCCAGAAATATATGTATTTAAAATTGTAAAATATAGGCCTTAAATAGGATCTGTCACTTATGCAAAAATAAAGTTTGATGAAGTTAATTTTTGCACTTTAGTTCACCAGAGGGAACCATATTAATTTCCTGTTTATAGAGCTTGGATGATTATTCCTCCATATAAAACATGCCCCATTTTGCCACAAATTTAATCTTCTTAATCAAATATTTCTCTATATATAGCAATAACAATAACAATTATATTGATTGCACAATGTAATGCACAGGTTATAGGTAGTTGTAATAAATTAACGTAGTTACGCCCATAATTGTGAAAAATGACAGTTCTCTTAATTGCGTTAACCCCCTTTCCCGTGTTGGATTCGTGTGTGGTGCCGGCTTCACTAGTAATTGTCCCAAAGCATCCCACACTATTTTTATTTGTCCCCGAGTACTTCTGGTTTACTGTTCCATTGAGGAGTGAAATTACTCACTCTCCCATTTCACTCCTCCTCTTGTGGTTGTAAAATGCCTTGATAAGGACAATTTAGCAAGTTGTGTGAAATCGTTAGCATGCAATTACAAGTATCTGGGTCATTACTTTCATTTAACTCATTAAAGTCTTGTCCTGGGAAATCAGATAAGCAATGAAAGGCAAGTCACACCTAGAGATTCTGGACAGATTATTGCTTTAATTATGAGACATCAAATAAAGATTGTTTAAGTTTGTTTTGTTGTTTAGGGAGTTCAGGATGCATATGTAACATTCCAAGAAAAAAAAAATATATTTTAAATAAAAGTAAAGACTATATTTATTGGTTGAATAGGTTAGTTGCTTTACTCCCATCATTGTGTGTATACAAGTACTAATACCACATGATTGGCAGTCTATGCGTTTAAATTAGTTTTTAATTATGCAGCCAATTTAATTAAGTCTTGAAATTTTCAGGACAATGAGACATCTGCCCTTTTTTTGTAGAAAACAGTAGTACCAATGAATACGTACTTCTGTGTACTGTGCAAAAAAGTCAAATATTTATATATAATTGGCACCAGATTCTATGAAGATATTGTGTGACTTTTTAGACCTAATTTTTAAGGACGTCTTCAACAATAGAGCTCTATAATTGTCATTGCAGAATGACAACACAATTCTTAACAGTATGGTGTCTACCAAGCAGGATAGTGTGCAAATGGTGAATAGCCTGTGTACCTGGATTTAATATTGAACCAGACATGAGGGGAAATACATCAGGAGACTGCAGACTTGGACTGCCAATGTCTGCGCACATGTACATGTGTAGATTCCCAGCGATGTTGCCCGACTAATATGTAAGTAAGCAACTGCTTCCTTTTCTGTAATACAGGGATCAGTTGTGCAAGTAGACTTAGCTTTGGTAATCCAGGGAGTTGGTTTCAGATACCTTTGGTGCTGATAAATGTTCTCCAAACAGAAAGTATAGGAGTCTGCTGTAGTTCCAGTTTAGTAGTCCCAGAATGCCTTTATCTTTGTTTCTGGTCCTTATCTCTGGAATCCACCAACATAAACATCACTTATCTAACTCTTAAGTTTTCTTAGAATAGAAACAAATATCTTAAATTGGGTCCTGGTACAGTATGTGAAATTGTAGCTTGGTCTAAAAGTTTGTGCAGCCGGGTCTGGGGTCATTTTTTATCACATTGAGACCTGGGGCAAGACTTCCCAATCGAACCCCCAATCCCGTGGATTCAGAGCCCCCTTCATCCCTACTGGTTAAATCTGATTGAGGTGTTGGTGGTGGGTCTACAGTGTTCCTTCTTTGTAGTGTCTGTGTCACTTGATGCAAGAGCTGCACAAACCAGTATTGCATCTTGGAGACTTCCACTTCCAGACCTTAATCTAAAATTTACATCAAACTCATACTACAAGTATAGTCTTTCCAGACATGACACTAGAGGCAGACTTATAGGAAAGAAATAGCAGGAAATATGGATTTTGGGGGGAAAATCTTCGTATTCTGCAAATATTCGCCTGTTCCTGTGTTCGGTTTGGGCGAATATTCCTGTACGTTCTTTGTGTTCATTTTTTCTCTCCATTTTTTTGTAGAATATAGGGGATATATAGAATGTAGTTAATAGGGGGTTAACACTGTACGAACTACGCAGCAGCTTTGGCACCAGGATTTTAAATGTCCCTATGAGCAACTCTATTGGTCGCCTGCAGGGGCCTAGTCTGCCATTAACCAGTGAAGTGCACCTGTGCTTCATTGGTTGATGGCAGATGAGCCCCCTGCTGGCGGTCGTACAGACTTTTAAAATCCTGGTGCCGCAACTTGGCTGACCACTGGTCTTCCCGCTCCAAGAGTTAAAGGTCCGTACGAACGACCAATAGAGCTGCTTGTATGGACCTTTAACTCTTGGAGTGGGGAGACCATGGTCTCCCCAGGCCAAGGTACGCCGTCAGGGGTTAAAGGTCACCTGCAGGGGCCTCCTCTGGCATCAACCAATTGGTGCCACGCCGGCACCCCTCCAGAGACAGACAGTAATGTGCACCGCTAGAGGAGCAGGCTCGGTTGGGGAGATCAAGGATCTCCCTCTAACCCACTTAAAGACAATCAAGGGAGCGCGAAGTCTGTTAATGCAGACCTCTGATCCTGCTCCCTTGTGATGCCTCGGGATTTAATGTCCTATCCCGGCACACCTCACTGAAGCCACGCCCACCACCTTCCTCGCTCACTGCACCGGAAGGACAGGACACAGAAGAAGAAGAAGAGCCAAGAGGAAGAACGAAGAGGAGGAGGAGAAAAGGTAGGAAAACATTCAGTGACAGTGGATTAGTGAGTGTGTGAGAGTGATGGATGTTATGCTGTAGTTTATGCTGAATGTTTGTGAGTGAGTGTGTGTGTGATAGCATGGATGTGTAAGTGGCATATAGGGGGTAAAAGGTATATCATGTGGCACAGTGGCACATAGGAGGCTATAAGATATTTCTGGAGGCAGGGTGGCATATAGAGGGTTAAAAGGCACATAATGGGGCAGAGTGGCAAATAGGGGTGTATAAGGCATTTCTGGGGGCAGAGTGGCAAGCCTGGGGGCAGGTTAGCAAATAAAAGGAAATAAAAACAAAAAATATTTTTCTCAATCATAGCTTTTATTAAATATGAAGAAATAGTTTACATCAATTAATATTTACTAGTAAAACTTTTTTCCTATAGGGTAGTCTTATAGTCAGGCTTTCTTTTTTTTCTCAAAGACACGATACGATAACCATGGAGCGCATATATATGGAGAGAAACAAAAACAACACTAATAGTGTAGCAAGTAAAACATTTTCTACCGTACGGTATCCGTGTCCATGCAGTATGATTACTAATATTGTTCTGGTGTGTCCCCGTCGTGGTTAACAACATTACACCTACGAATACAAGCTGAAATAGATGTAACGCCGCCCCGTTGTTCCTGCACGATCAAGCATCTATACTATTATACGTCTAGAGACAACCGGCAGTTGGACGAAACGATACACGCGACCATGTAATCGCGTGCACGACGTAGACGCTAGGTGGACCAATAGTCGAATTAGACGCATGATGACGGCTGGAACCGGGAAGTGAATGAGATTGGACGCTGGAGGTCACGAGACGGCTGAAACCCGGAAGAAGACCAATATTTAACCACGATACGGATACAAGACATATTTATTGATCTTTTCGACTGCATGGACAGAGCTACTTGTTCTTTTTCTCCTGAAGAAGCCAGCGTACCACTGGCGAAACGCGTAGAGACGTTATATCTTCAACAGTGGACTTGGGTTTGCACTGCGTTTTTGCACACTATCCATATATAGTTGTGCCTGGCTGAACTGTAAGTGTATCCAGATCTCCCTCTCCCCTGAATTGTGAAGATACTGCACAATTTGTGGTCTGTTTGTTCTTATAGATTTTACAAGATATTAAACTCTGCAAATCCTACTGAACCTGATGAGCCTTTTCTATTCAACCAGTTTGTGAGTGCAACTTACACCCCCCTCTTTTTTATTTCTTGTGTTTACTTGCTACACTATTAGTGTTGTTTTTGTTTCTCTCCATATATATGCGCTCCATGGTTATCGTATCGTGTCTTTGAGCACCTGAGGAAGAGTGTTTTTCTGGAAGCTGCTATTTTGGAGAGTATTCTTTATTAGTATTATTTTGTTCACACGTGGATTTTGGATTTATTCTTGTTTTACCTATTTCTTTTTTTTCTAAATGAATATTTAGATTTTGGGGGGTCGTCTTATAATACGGTATATTAATATTGTTTTTGAATTTTTCTGTCCAATTTTGGTGTGTTTAACCACACTTTTATTAAAAGTAAGTAACACACCAAAATTGCACAAAAGAAATCAACAACAATATTAGATATTACACTCCTATCATGCCTAGGCAACCAGTACATGCTAGAACCTGGGCATGATAGGAGTGTGATTGCCGTTAGCACTCACACTCCTATCATGCTAAGTCAGCCAGTACATGCTGGAATCTGGGTATGCCTGGGCATAATAGGATTGTGATTTTAGTTAATTATATATATATATATATATATATATATATATATATATAAATATTGTTATTGATGTTTGTCTAATTCTGGTGTGTTACTTTTAAGACGTTTTTTTTTTGTGTGTTTGTTTTTAAAGGTGGGGTCATTTTGGGATTCAGCCAAGTGAATGCTGAATTTTCGGTTTCGGTCCAGAATTTTCATTTTGGTGAATCCCTATACTAAGCCAGACACTGAAGCAGTAGGCCTACACCACATCAATGTTTGGCTTAATATATAGTGATAGGGGTTATGCTGCATTATTGTCAATGTCTGGCTCAATGTATAGTGATAGGGATTACGTTGTACCACCGTCAATGTTTGCTTCAAAATATAGTGATAAGTGTTATGCTGTACCCACATCATTGTTTGCCTCAGTATATAGTGACAGGTGTTATGCTGTACCACCATCAGTGTGTGCCTCAATATATAATGATAACAGTAATCCTATACCATCTTCAATGTTTGCCTCAGTATATAACGATAACAGTTATGCTGTACCACAGTCAATATTTGCCTCAGTATATGATAGCAGTTATGCTGTACCACTGTCAATGTCTGCCTCAATATATAATAAACAGTAATGCTGTACACCGCTGTCAATATTTGCCTAACGATAGAAGCTATTCAGTTTTAAAGTGTGTGAATGTGTGTGTGTGTGTCTGGGGGGGTGCCATAAACAGGATCCGCCCCAGGTGCCACTCTAGGTCCACCCCTGATCAGGATACATGTACTGTATATGAAATATGAATGTCTCCTGAATCATACAATATCAATTATGTGTTAAATTACAGTGATAAGTGATAAGTGATTAAGTGATAGGGCCACAACATGCCATGCCAAACCATGAGTCCATAAAGTGGTTTCAAACCAAGACATTTGCATAGCTCATAATTGAGGATTGCTAGCCCCTAGAAAAACAAAATGACCCCCACAAACTATATGTTCCTTGAAAGCACACCAGCTGAGGATTTTAAAGACACCTAACTCTTCTAGGTCACCCACGACAAATCAAATGGGGACACAGGATTTTTTATCTACTTTTTCACTAGACTTGGATGCTGACTTTGTCTTTGGGCAAAAAAAAAATCCGTTTGTATTCCACAAATATTTGCCCTCACCCGAAGTTCGTTTCGGGTGAATATTCGTATACGTTCTTCATATTTGGTTTTCTCATCGTTTTCTGCCAGTTTTCGGAGCAGAGCAGGAAAAAAAGAAAAGCGAAAATTTAAGTATTTAAAAATGTTAGGGGTTTGAGGAAAGTGACCTATATTTAAGAGGGGGGGATTCCCTTGGGACATCATTAAAACTTACATAATACAAACAGGGGTGTGTGTGGCTGGGGCTAATACAAATGGCAGTGGGGGCATCAATAGATAAAACGGTGGTTGGGCATCACATAAATTAATACTAAAGGGGAGGCATCACATCAACCACAAGGGAGGAGGGTTGGCTGGGGGCAACACAAATCAGTGCACATGGGTGTGGTGGCATAAATGCACAAAGGGGAGCAATACACAAGGTTGTGGGGTGGAACACATTAATCAATACTAAAGGGGGGCCTGGCTGGGGCATTAATACACAAGGGGCAAAAATATAAAAAGCAGTGTAGAAAATTTTTATGCTTCAGAGTGGCTTAGCCTGTCCTGATGTGTGTGTATGGGTGTCGGTGTGTTAGAGCCTGTACTGGTTTGTGTGTGTTTGGGTGTCGGTGTGGCTGAGCCTGTCCTGGTGTGTGTGTGTTTGGGTGTCGGTGTAGCAGAGCCTGTCCTGGTGTGTGGGTGTCGGTGTGGCAGAGCCTGTCTTGGTGTGTGTTTGGGCGTCGGTGTGGCTGAGCCTGTCCTGGTGTGTGTGTGTTTGGGTGTCGGTGTAGCAGAGCCTGTCCTGGTGTGTGGGTGTTTGGGTGTCGGTGTGGCAGAGCCTGTCCTGGTATGTGTGTTTGGGTGTCGGTGTGGCAGACACAAAAAAAACACAAAAAGCCAAGTGAAAAACACTAATATATTATATAGAAAATTTGGTGTGTCACATAAGAATATATTAAATTATTTGCATAACTTAAATGCCCGTGACGTTTGGTTCTAGTCTATTTGTTGAAAATAAAACTGGCTCCTAACTTTTTTAGCTGGCTCCTAGATTCAAAATAAATTTGTCAAGCCCTGAACTACCACCCAATGCCAAAACACCCACAAACCATATATTCCCTGAAAGTACATTGTCTGATAATTTCAAAGATTTCCCACTTGCCTTACTAGGTGAATCATTGTAACCGAAAATGTAACCAGAACACAACATCTTGAGCTTTTTTTTGGCTACCTCAATATTTTTTACCTCAATAATTGAACTAAGGATTCTTGACAAAAATAAATCAGAATACATTGTGTTAATTCGTGGCATTATAAAAAATAGCGCCAGACTTTGTTTTACTTATCCATTGTGTTAAAACAATATTTTCGGCATTTCTTATTTATTGGACATTCCTTTTTATTAATATGAAAACATTTTTTTTCTAAAAGTGAATAGTAGAAGACTAGACTACATGTAAGACACTGGATAAAAGTAACTGAGTTATTTTAATAAAATGTGTTTTATTTTTCTCCTCTCTTATCTTTGCACATCTCCCTCCACCCCTTCTTCTGTCACATAAACCTGTCCTAATCATCTTGTCTGTGTGTTGTCACAAGCATCTGGAATTCATTTCGCCCCCCACTGCTTCTCAATCAGCTTACAAAGCTGTATATTTACAATAGCCAGTCTTTGCAGATGAAGTCTTTAACTACTTTGTGATGGACAAAATCTCTATTGATTCTAGTCTATACAAGTGATTGATTGTTCACTTTTGTGGTCTCAAATACAGAATAACCCAGATTATCTATCTGTTTATCTGCCTTTCTTTAGTTATACAATAATTTGTTTGAACTTGTGTTCTAGTTTGTCAGGTAAAATGCAGCTTCAGAGTCACATGATAAAATCATCCTCATCAAATATGCGTTGTTAAGTCCTATCTTCCGATACTAATTCCTAACAAAGCAGATATCAATCTGTCATAATCCAAATGTTTGTTCACACTAGGGTCACATAAATTACTGGTAATCCTGAGTCCCCAAAATATATCTTGTTTTGGTTGCATTAAAATTCCATTTCAAAACGAGACCAGAAAGCTCTTTGAAATTATTTTTTTCTGTGTTGGGCCAATGAAAGGTATTAACTTTGACCAGGCTATGACTGGCCATCTGGCAAATGCCCCATGGGCCACTGCTGGATAACATGGGCCATTTACCTTTGCAAGTTGAGTGGTTTGACACACAAATACTACCACATTTTTTGATAGCAGCTGGTGTTAGAATTGGTGCATAGAAAGTTTAAATACTACCATCTGAAATATCCCGTGGTGTCTAGTTTCCAAACATATATAGTTTGATGGGGATACATTGAACTGACCAGAATTAAAAGATGTCCAAAGTAGAACATAGGTGCAGAATGTCAAAATCCCAAGTGGAAAACTGAATTGAAAATGCCCAAACGTGACCTTTTACCCCCCAAACAACCCTACCAAGCATGAGTGGTATCACAGTCCTTAGGAGATGTTGCTTAACACATAATGGGGTGTTTGACAGTGACATATACCAGGAGCTGTAAATTCATACCCGAGGTGCAATGTCTGTAGTAGTAATATTTGGCATTTCTTTTTCCACAAAGTTGATAAAGGTTGATAGCAGAATTCCAGAATTTGAAATACTCTGGGGTCTAGTTTTAAAAAATATATTGTTTTATGGGGGTAAATTTAACTGACTAGCTTCACAGATGTCCCAAATAGGACATGGAGCAGAATGACCAGTTTTGAAATAGTAATATGCTAATTGTACATATTACCCCATAACTGAAAAAAACACAAAACAAAAAAAAACACTTTGGGTATTTCTAAACTCAGGACAAATATAATAATCTATTTAGCAGGTTTTTTTATGTTAGCCTATGTAGATGGGTAAAATATTTTTCAAATAAAAGTCAGAAAAAGGCCTTTTTTCAATTTGTCATCATATTTTATATATATATATTTATAGTAAATTAGATTATATGATAAAAATAAAAGAAAATGAGAGATGAAAAATACAGCTAAACACAAACATTGCAGAAATGTTAAAACGAAGGGTACAAAAAATAAAACGGCTCTACCCTTAAGGGGTTAATTATGATCAAGCACCAAAACTATCAGTTCCTATTTCATTTCGATAAACAACTTTATATAGCTAGGACCCAAGCAGACAACAAAGTTAGAATTCTAAAAGATGAACTTTGGGGTGTTTTTGATGTCATATAATGTCTACCTCACTTTTTAAGATAATTCTTGAACAGTTATTTCTGTGTTTCAGAATTTATCTCTTGGGCATTGCTGAGCATATTTTTATGTGTCAATTTACATCATAGTAATAATTATATCCACTGAATTAGACCTGCTGTATGTAATTACCTAAATTAATTGTGCTAATAGGTAATCCCAATATGTATATTTAGCGCCACCTTGTGGAGAAATATATACCAGCGTAAAATATTCTGGTATGAAATATCCTTGAGTATGAAACATCCTTTATACACTATGCTAATTGCAGTTACATAGCGAAATAGTAAAAACAATGTATACTAGTAGTTAAAGTTTAGCCAATACATTTGTTTGTAGATTTATATAGAGCTTTTATTTAAATGTCATGTTAATATTGGTAGTACATTATGATTTTTAAAAAATATTGGTTAATATACTGGTTTGAAAAAAATTAGACATGTGAGAAATCAGAAGTGCAGTAAATGCACAGATATCATGATTTAACAAGTAGTCTTCTTGTAAATCAATGCACAATCTCTTAAAGATTCAGGTTGAAAGGAATTCCTGACATTGCTGTGCCTAGGTGTAATTCTTCACTGAGCATCCATGTTCCCTAGGTAGTGGTGTATGTTGGACTTTATACACACACATATCATACACACATGCTAAGATCAAATGCTGGTGATACACTACTGCAAACACTAGAATACCATACAATAACATGCAAAGAAACTAACGGTTTACTCACACATGCTAACACCATACAGCGACACACACTTTAACACCATACCCTGTCATCATATATCACAATCACATCACAATCTGCCACCTACACGCCCTATGATCACTCACACCATACGTACAGTAACAGACACACATATGCTAACATATGCTCACACCTGAAAGCTGGGGTCGACAAATTTGGTTTTCGATCTTTTCGAAAAATGTATATATATTTATTACATTACATTTATTTATATAATGCCAGCCGATTTCAATCAGTGTTATAAGAGCAAACTGATACAAAAGGAGAAAAGGGCTCTGCTCTTGCAAACCTACAATCTAGTCATGTAGGAGCCAGGTTTTTTTTAATCTTATTTTGGTTTATATATATTTTAAGTTTTGTCTGCTCCCCCTCCCTTTTGTCTTCTCAGGTGGTTCTCCATCATCATATGATATATATAAACGTAATATAGATTTTGTGCAAAACTCTCGCTGCGAATTCGTTAACCTTCATATACAAACAGGATTGCACATCTTTTGAGGGGTCTGACCAATAATTTATGCAGTATGGATCTTCCCAGCATTCTATATGGGAAGTATTTTTCCTACAGTGAAGGAAAAAAAATATTTGATACTCTGCTGATTTTGTATGTTTGCCCACTGATAAAGACATGATCAGTCTAATTTTAATGGTAGTTTGATTTGAAGAGTGAGAGACAGAACAACAAAAAAAAAATCAAGAATAACGCATTTCAAATAAATTGATTTGCATTTTACTCTGAAATAAGTATTTGACCCTTTTGCAGAACATGACGTAGCGTGGCAAAACACCTTGTTGGCAATCAGAGGTCAGACATTTCTTGTAGTTGGCCACCAGGTTTGAACACATCTCAGGAAAGATTTTGTCCCACTCCTCTTTGCAGATCCTCTCCAAGTAATTAAGGTTTTGAGGCTAACGTTTGGCAACTCGAACCTTCAACTCCACAGATTTTCTACGGGATTAAGGTCTGGAGACTTGAGGTCTTGAGCCACTCATTTGTTGCCTTGGCCATGTGTTTTGGGTTATTGTCATGCTAGAATACCCATCCATGACCCATTTTCAATGCCCTAGCTGAGGGAAGGAGGTTCTCACCAAAGATTTGATGGTACATGGCCCCATCCATCGTCCCTTTAATGTGGTGAAGTTGTCCTGTCCCCCCTAGCAGAAAAATACCCCAAAGCATACTGTTTTCACCTCCATGGTTGACGGTGGGGATGGTGTCCTTTGGGTCATAGACAGTATTCCTCCTCCTCCAAACACGGCTAGTTGAGTTAATGCCAAATAGCTCGATGTCTGCCCCCCGGGGGCGTCAATGTCCACCAGACCCCCGTTTTAAAAGAGATGAGGAGGCAATCAACATCAGTGACACTTAACACCCACCCCAGGACGCTCTGAAGAGTGGTCACAAGCGCCAATGCAAGAGATTTTGCCACTCGCAAGATGGATGTGCAAAAAAAAATTAAAAGTCTCAAGACTCTCCTGAGAACTCTGGATCCGCTTGCAGGTTGAGTACAGGTATTCAACCAGGCAGGTCTATGGAGCGCAGCTTTCTAATCACAATGTGATTGTTAAAGCACATCGTGCAGACGTGCCGGCAGCGGAGGCTGTTTACCCGCATCGCCACAGCCGGTGGCCGTCCGAACGATGCGCTTAGGCAACCTCCCGTGCCGGCACCCCCCCCCCCGTGGAAAGTGCTGGCAGGGGAGGCTGTCTGAGCATATCAGAGAGTAGGATGCAGGTCCCCTGCACCGCTGCGGGGGATCTGTATCCTAACCCCGCTGCCTGCCCGGCGCCCGGGACTGCTAGACCCCAAATATAGGCCGCACGGAAAAAAGTGCGGCCTATATTCGAGCCAATACGGTATTTAAATGTGTGCTCATCCAACGGCAATGAAAACGTTAAAGTGCAAAACAGTAAATATTACATTCAATTTCATATAAAATTAACACCCATTAAGAATTATGTGGATCTTGGATAACCGGATTAAAAAAAATATTTATGCATCCTGTGCTTGGAATATTTTCAAACATGCTGCATGGAAATGCAAAATGAATAGTCTTGTTGTTGGCTTAGTACAATGACATAATTCAAAGCTAGCCATCCATACAAGTGACGATTTTATGGCTTGAAATATTTTTGTGTCAGTTTGTGAGTAAATATCCAATTACCTACCTGCTCCCCGCAGAGCTGTGTTATTGGAAGAAACTGTGCGGTTTCAGATTTTAAAGAATTATCTGATTGCTGTTAGCAATAAATGGAGTTTTGCAGACAACAAGAACTGTCATCTTAAAAAGCAAAACAGTGCTCTGGATCCCATTTCCACATTTCCTTTGCCACTAATAGCAGTTAAAATGTGTTTTGTTGTTTTGAAATCTTTATTCTCCTGTTTTCCACAATGACATTATTTAGGGTAAATTGGCTTGTGAAAATGTTTGCAGCGTCAACTGAAATCTGGCCTCATATCGGGATAGAAATATCATATTGTGATACTTTAGCCTATTTTCTGGTGCTTGTTTCTAGTTTCTTATTTATTATAAGTATAAATAACGTGGATGGACAAACTGGTAGACTTAAGAAGAAATTGTCTGCTTTTGCAAAAATGCTAAGGAAACAGAGTTTTTAACAATTTCATCTTTACTGCAATGCCATTTTATGAAAGTACTTTGGGTTTTAAACTCCCACAGCTACAATGCAAATGAAATATAAAAACCCATAAAATTGAGGTAAAGTACATTATACCTCCCATGTCCCTTTTTGGGAGGGTTGTCACTCCTTGGGGTTCAAATCCCTCCATTCCAACCCTTATGCAAGGCCTTTTTTTGCTATTCCGCACAGATCAGTGGAGTAGGCCTACAGCATAATCCTAGGCAAATTTCCCAGTTTCACTGGAAGTAATGTACACCTTATGGTATGTTCCATATATGTACTGGGAAAGTAGGGAACTTCTATATAAATTAGGTATTTCTGAAATCAGAATACCTGAATTGATAAACTTCGAGGGGATTTTCCGTCACTTCACCTAATTTTGTTAGGATTCAGAGGGAAAATTTGTATATTTTAGACACTCCTAAGTGGATTGCTTGGAATATGAAATCATATCTTCACACATTGCTTTAGTAGGTCGTAAGGTGATTGTGAGGACAGGGCCGGACTGGGGATGAAAACTGCCCATTGAAGCTAAATGATGTACGATGTGCTGGCTAGATACTCGCTTCCTTTTGTTACGTTTTTATGTTCTTTCAGTGTGTGGCCATGCGCTGCAGGACCTGATCTGCTGCTGGAGGGGCTCTTTTGCCCGGTGTGCCACCTGGCCAGCACAGGCCCGCACAAGGACTACCCCTACAAGGTCATTCCAAATGTAAAAAAATAAAAAGGCAAGAAGTGTGGGGGACAACAGGGAGGCTTCTTGCGTGAGGTTTTACTTGGTAAAGGACCAGCCCTGATTAATCTTCTGAATGCCTTACTCTGTTGTATAAAAAGCTATCAAAAATGTATATACGTATAGCTGTGCATCATACTACACAAAGCAAACCAAGCAAGATTGTCCCTTAGCTATTTTAAGTGTGGTAATGTGGTACATGAAGTAACTAACACGTAACTCACACAAGCCCAATCAGCGTACCTGGGAACTCTCTGGGTTTGACCCGGAGATTGCCTGAATCCTCCTGGTCGCGGGAGCGGGGTCTTGACATGCCGTGCTCCCCGCTCATTTTCTTTTAAAACGGGGGTGTTTCCCGCTGCCGTCATCGGTAACTCCCTGGCCACGTCCCGCAAGGGAAGGCTCCGGGTAGCCGGAGCCCAATAGTTCCAAGGTATGCCAATCAGCCCCTCTGTACACATAACAGCTATTATACCGACAGAGCTGGTAGGACACCTGACAGCTTTGAAGAACATTCACTATAAAACAGCTTTTTTGAATGCCAGATTGTTTGTGAAGGCACAATGTGTTATGTTTTGGGGGTGTTATGCAGTCTGTTTTCCAGTAGATGGCAGCATAGTCAAATTGTGCACTTGTTCTTCTGTTGTGTGTCTCTTGTGTTTTAATCTTGTGTGTGTTGAAGTAAACTAAAGAAGTCTCACTGCTTGCCTGTGTCTGTGAGCAAACATTTACATAACATTCAAATACACAGAATAATGTATGATGTAAGAGCCTGTGTCATGCTAGAATGGAGTGACTAACAGCAGTAGACTGAGAAGACAACCACAGAATTTCCCTTCCTTGACTATATTCTTATTTTTTGTCTCACTTACTAAGTGTGGATAGGCTTTCTAATATAGGTTGGTGTTGACATAATGTGCATTAATTTGGCATTACCTACACAATGAATAAGTAGTGGTTAACTAGTCAGCCTTTTGCTTGACAGATAGGTAGACAGCCAAGATTTTTTGTAAAATGTTTAGGTGTAAATGAGGATTTTTCAAACATAAATTCACATTACTCCAATTCCTGCCTTGGATCTTTATATCCGTTTATATTCCAGATCTCCTAATTTTGACATAGAAACATAGAAAATGAAGACAGATAAGAACCATTCGTCCCATCCAGCCTGCCCAACCAATGAATACTTTCCTTAGTCTACATCTAGCTGAGACCTATGCCTATCCCATGCTTGCTTAAATGTCTTCACTGTATTAACATCTACCACCTCTGCTGGAAGGCTATCGCATGCATCCACTACCATTTTATCGTGTTGAAATGTTTCTATCATATCCCCTGTCACGTCTTTCTTCCAGGATATATATATATATATTTATTTATTTATTAAGATCCTTTAACCTGTCCTGTAATCTTGTAATCATTGGACCATTTTAGTAGCCCTTCTGTGAACTTTCTCCAACATATCTATATCCTTCTGGAGATATGGTCTCCAGTACTGTACACAATACTCCAAGTGAGGTCTCACCAGTGATCTGTACAAAGGCATGAGCACTTTCCTTTTTCTACTGCAAATACATTTCGTTATACAACCAAGCATTCTGCAAGCATTACCTGCTGCTCTAATGCATTGTCTGTCTATGTTTAAGACCCCCTTACTCCCTTTCCTCACATGTTGAGGTTAGGACAGTTTCAGATATTCTTTACTCTGCCCTTGGGTTTTTTTTTTTACCCTAGATGCATTACTTTGCATAATGTCAGTTGACACAGCTCTGACCATTTTTCCAGTTTACTTCAATAATTTGCCATTTGGCTTAGCCCTCCAGGAACATCGACCCTGTTGCAAATTTTTTGTCATCAGCAAAAACTTGAAAATGAAACCTGGGTTCTCCTCTTCTTATTGGCATATTGGTTAGTATCCCAAAGTTATTTAAAAATAGATGTATTATTTGTTAGCTCCTGCATGATTTCTGCATATTTATTTTCTCCTGTTATTTTTGTTGTTGGCCATTAGATGGCAATCCTGTCGAGCACTGCCATAGCTGTACTCACTTCCCTATGCAAATGTTTTTTTTCTCCTTTACACACTTGTTAATGCACATGATAGATAGATAATTTATATAATTTTTTTAAAATAAAAAATTGCATTACATGTACAAAAATGTTTCCAATCCATCCTCATTGCCTGTACCTAATATTGTTGGCGATTCTTGATATAAAATTAATTTATATAAACATGATAGGTGAGGTATGGTATTTAAATATAGTTAATTTTCCATGAGCTGAACTTCAGTTGTGCACAGTCATATGTTTTACATACAAGTAACTTGTCTTGCAGCTATGTCTGTCCCACAGAATCACTATGTTCTCTTTGAAACTTTGTGAAATAATTGTGTCATAAAGAAAGGGGTGTGTTTTTGTGAAGGTATAAAATAAGTTTCATTTCAGAGGCAAATTTAATTTTTTTTATGTAAAGGGCTGGCAGATGGCTTTAGGAAAGCAAAAACCTACTGCTGATCAGTATTGTGATGTCAAGAAATTGGGCAACCAGCAATTACAACTTTCTTACTTACCTTCCAGATGCGCTACAAGGACATCTGTTTCAAGCTGAAATTTGGCCTTTGGGCAGCTATTCCAAAAGGATGAGTCCTTTGTGTGGACCCCTAATGGTTCTTCATCGTAAACTCCCATCTCTCTCTGTGACAGTGTTTTAGAGTTGGAATTGTGTACAGTGAACATCCTGGTTTAAATATTCAGTGTAGATGACACTAATCGCAAGAATTTGATGTATGGTATTATAAGAGAAACACCAGTGAAGAAGCACAATGCATACCTGTGAACTGTCCATGGAATCTATGAATGTATCTGTAAGAATAGAGAATAACAATAATTATTGGATGTTTTCTATCAGAGAGGTGAACAACAGGACTACCACACAGTGATCTGCGTTAATATTTGCAGGAATAATATCCAATGGTTGAAAAACCAATAAGCGTCCTTTGTCTACAGACCTGGAGATTGCCATTGTTTTCAGTTGTGATATTTTGGGTGACTTTCACCACACTGAGCTGATGATTTATAACAATGTTAATGGAGTCCTACATGTCCACTGAAAGCCTCTACTCCATAGACTATCATTAGTCAGCATCAAGCTGTGTGATTGCGTAGTAGACAACGGGAACAGTCTTACAACAGGTAGCAGCTAATATATATTGCGGAAATTTTAAACATGCATGGGATATGCATAAAGCCTTTCTGAACCTAAGATGAGACTAAGAACATAAGGAAAAATTGGCAGACTTGATAGGCCTAATGATTCTTATCTGCCGTGCACGTTCTGCATTTCCGTGCAGCTAGTGATTTCCCAAAATGAATACGAATTAAAGAATGCAGCAGTACATTGTAGCTTCCTCTTTTTAAGATATGATTACAATTTGGAAAAATGTATCTCTTTGTTTAAATGCACTGTTCTTATTTAAACAAATGGTTGACCTTGAATTGTTGTTTGTAGTAATATACTAAAAAGCTGCTTTATGGAATGTATTATGATAGAAGCACTTTTTTGCCCATCTTACCATCCCAGAGGTCATCTATAAAATGAATTAAGTATGTCACAGCACTTTGCAAATGAACAATATTGATATATCAATATTGTGTGTGAATTAAATATGAGCAGCACATCCCCCACAACCTTTTGTTGCAAGACCCTCTTCTTCTGTATCAGTATGTCTTATATAGCTTCATTTTACTATTTGTTTTTAGATTGTTAAATGTAATGTTATTTTGCATTCTCCTTCATGATAACAGTGCTATACAACTCACTTAATGCTACACAATGTATTGTAATTAATAATTACTATATTAATTAATATGTCACAAAATGTGATAAATCAAATATTTTATTGCTATACTGTTTTTCTGCCAAGATTTGAAGAAATATTAATTTTCTGTGCTTTTTTTTTCTACAATGCTTTTGTGTTCCTTAAGGATTTCTTACAGAGGTTCAGTGCAAAGAAAAACACAGCAAATTCACCTGCATACCCATATTAGATAAATATCCCATATGCATAGGGTTTTGTGTTATTTGGGCCATATAGGTCATACATTAAAACATGCCCATTGCAGGGGCCAAATTTAACATTTTCACATTTTTTTCTGCTGTGCCTATGTTGCATTTGAAAAGGTTTAGTACCCCTCCAGTCCCACTGAACCCCACAAAAGTGTATATTTCTTGAAAGCAGACAATGCAGGATATTTTTCTAGAAGCATTTGGACACTTTCCTTGCAACCAACAAGAAATACACCAACAATTGTTCACCTGCATCTAAAGATTACAGAAACCCTCCATATGCATAGTGTTTCTGTTATTTGGACCATACAGGCCAGAAATCAGGCTGTGTGTGAATTTGAAATATCCCCAAATATTCACCTTTTGATTGTAACACCTGACCAATTAGCATTAACCTCAGAACAGTTTTTTTTATTTTTCCTTTCTTTCCATTCATAGGGCAGTACCCCAGCACACACAGGCCCCCACACCTGCACATTTGGCAGCCCCCACAGAAACCTATGCTGCAGCCTCTCAGAGACCCCTGTGGTGTTTAAACCAAATATAAAAATATATCTCACAAAGGTTCGTCTACATTAAAAGGTATTTATTATAAGGTAACAACACAGCAAACACATTTATCTTATACACAAGAATAGCCAAACCCCACAGGACAACAACCCCCTTTTATCTCTCCCTCTATACATATAACAATTCCTTTCAACACAATTTGATCTCACCCAATGTAAAGCCTCCAGATCTGATAATAGCTCACTACTGGGAGCTGACTCTTACCACATCCACCATGGAGGAAAAGGAACTGAAAGAGTCCATGTGTGGTATTATATTATATACCCTTCATTTGGCATCACATCCTGTTTCATCACTTCCTTTAGTGAACTGTGGGAGGGAAGGATTCTAAGAACGCCCACCTTAACCTATTCCCTTTGTTTATGGGGAGTAGACAAGTTACCACAAACCCCACACACACACCACACCATCTGCTAACACAACCCGTCTCCTCCCTGTACACAACACACGACATGATCCATCTGCTCCCTCCTCACTTTATACAACATTTTCTGGTAGAGCCTCCATGAATTCTAGGTCACAGTGATTGGGGCAAACAGTCCACTTGGCTTTAAACTCTGCCTGGAGTTATTTTTACTTAGAGATTAAAAGCGTATTTTAATACCAGCACTGATTATTTGTCAGGGTCACCACAGGCTGACAGTGATGTTACCTTTAGAGAAAGGCTGGCAGGTATAGCAGTTGGGGGGCATCGTGAGATTTGAAAAGGCCATTGTGTGTCACACCTCAAAGCACATTGGATGTCACTGATCTCAACAGACATCTTATTGCAGAAGACTTTGGTCTGATAAAAGTATTGAACTGGCCAATTGCCCATACGAACTGATACAATTGCAGCAAAAGAATCAGAAACAAATCATTGAAAAGAAAAAATACATTTAATTGAAATAAAGTCCATAATTTGCTACTATTTTAGAATGTTCTAACTAGCTGTATAGTGAGTTATATGTATTTCCTAAATATGTCATTTATTCTATGCGGAGTTAAATTTTGTAACTGTTAAAAACTAGATGTTCTGTGTTTAGACTGGAAACTATTATACATTTCAAAACTTTACTGAACTAAATTTTCAAATGCTAAGCATTGCACGGTCTCGAGAACAACTTAGCTATTTAACTAAATTCTGAAGTTACCTCCTACTTTGACAAAACAAATTTTCCTAGTACTATACACATGTGACATATAGTTGTAGTGATTTGTGCAGTTATCTGATGTCTTCAAGCAAATTTGAATATTGTTTCAGAATTTCTTTTGCTAGCTAGTTAGCTATTTAAATCATCATTTTATCAGCAAGGACATCTTTTGTTGACATGCTCCCCCTATAACTCTTCAGCCATTGGTTTCCACTACACCGTCAAATAATAGAATTAAGGAGGCCCCTCAGGACTGAATGATCAATTATACAAGTGCACTGAATCAAATCATTTGGAGTACTCAAAGACATTTTTCTTTTTACGAATCTGTGTTTATGTCAGGCTCATGATGTCTTAGCCCTTAACTGGATGTTGGAGTCCAGAGCGCAGGAGGCTAAGAACACAGTGATTGAAACAAACTTCACAAATGACACAAGCGGAATGTTTGGTTATAGGTTATATTACACAAAGCAAGACATCTCACCAGAATAGGAGGCATATCATGCATACAGACTGCTGGGGCGTATGAGGGTAGAAAAGTCCAGGTAAGTATTCAAAAGGGTCTGGGACAGGTACAAGCAAAAAGGGGAAATCCAGTATGCAGTCCGGGTCAAACAGGTGGCAGGCTGGCAGGCTGGCAGGCAGGCAGGCAAATCCAACGTCTGGCATATCCAACGTCTGGCATATCCAACGTCTAGCATGAACTATGGCTCCAAAGAACTTAATGAACTCACACCTCTGTTACTGGGAGGCAGGGATATAAAGCCTGTTCATTAGATCAGGTGTGAGTGGTCTAGGCTTCAGGTGAGGGAGGCAGGGTAATGGCAAAACCAAACATAGCTGAACAGAAATACACAGAACATTAATCATATACATAGCAAGAGATGCATACATGGTACAGGATGCCACAAATGACAACAAATGACAAATGGCAACAAGACAAGGAACACAGGGGATGGAGTGAGGAGCTGAGATGTATAGAGGGCAAAGGTACATAAAATACAGACAGAAATAAACAAGACAGCAAGCTGTGGAGAGGAGTTCAACTCCATGCAGACCTCTTAAAGGGGCGGCCACGCCTGGCAGTTTCCAGGGCTGGGGCTGAACCCTGACAGTTTATTCATATTTACTCCAAAGAAAAAAAATGAGATAGAATGATATACAAACACAAAGTTCTAGTGTAGCTCTACAAAAGAAGCCACATTTAAAGAGATTTTACATTTCAACTTAAGTGGCCTACACCCACATCTAGTAAAATTACTTCTTGAGCTCAGACAATGAGTTGAGTGGACTAAAGGGAGAGTTGACAGCAGAGTTATCGCTGACCTCAATTTACATTGTGATGGTCCCACTGAGTGAGCTTCTGGCGGCCCCAGTATAAAGCATAGTTAATTCACTGAAATTTCTTCAACCATTGATTCTTCATTATGGATATTCAGCACAGCCCTTCTTACTGGAGAAATCTTACCGTGTTGGCCCATCATGATGAATAGTAAAGTAAGGAAGTTGCATCTAGACTTGGGCGCCAGTCAAGTCTTAGTATAAAAAAACCCCCTTCGTATTCCACTAATATTTGCCCATTCCTGTGTTCTTTTCCAGCGAATATTTGTGTACATTCTTCGTGTTAGTTTTTTTTTCTTTGTTTTTTTGCTGTTTTTCGAAAAAAAAAAATGTAAGCAGGGGTTAACACAAGGTTAACGGGGTAAAAATGCACAGCAGTTTTGGCACCAGGATTTTAAAGGTTTGTAAGAGTGACTCTATTGGTCGCTAGCAGGGGCCTCCTCTTGTATCAAGCAATGAAGGGTAGCTGCTCTTTATTGGTTTATGCCAGACGACCCCACTGGTGGCGACCAATAGAGTCGCTCATAAGGACCTTTAAGTCCTAACACCGAAGCCATTAGTCTCCCCCTAGGACAGGTTGCTCTACGGTGTAGCTTGCCCTGTGCAGGAGCAAAATCAGTGAGACAGCATTGAATTTTGACCCAATGCGACGCTCATGCAATTTAACCCCTTGATCACAATTGACGTGGCAGGCACGTCACAGAAAAACATTCTGTTAGCGACAATTGACATGCCTGGCACGTCATGACTTTAAACGGTTATAGGAAGCGACCTTTGTGAGGTGTGCGTTTTTTGGATATTTGACATCTGGTCAGTCTGTGCCTATGTACTATTTTTGAGACATCTTTGAACCTGGCCAATTCGATTTACCCCATGAAAGCATTTTTTAAAAATAGACACCCCATGGGCGTTTAAAATATCAATATTTTAACTCTTTCCATGCAACAATTTTTGTGAAGAAAAAAACTTTTAGATATATGGTGACTTCAGTGGGAAATTATTTTTACATGATACCATTGTTTTTACTATTGTGATTAGTGAGCTGGGCTCCCTTGACTTGCATGGCTGAATGTAATACCTGGATCAAGAGTTCTCAGGAGGGTCTGGATAGAACCTTTGTGAACTTGTTAGCTTGTCAGTTGGCTGCCATCTTGTGAGTGGCAGCAATGTCACTCACTGATGGTGCTTGTGGTTGCTCTTCTGATCGGGTTAGGGGGGTTGTGTTGCTGAATGCCTCCATATCGAGATATGTCAGCAACACCCATTACACTTCCTAAGCTCTGTTTCAGCCGGCCGTTTTGGTGGCCATTTTTTGGGGGAGAGGGCTCTCCTCCCAATATCCATAGCTAGCATTATTTGTGAGACTTCCGTGGATGATGCAAAGCCATGCGGCGATTACAGCAATTTAAAAGCATCTCGTACATGTGCGGGCTTTGTCACAAATACATTGCATCGTGAGCCTGTACATGTACGGGCTTTGTCGTGAAGGGGTTAACGTAGGATGGGCTCTTGGCAGTAGGTTCCAAGTTATCCAAGGGCTTAACGCGACAGTATGATCATTGGTGATCATAACTTGTGGAAGGTTCCTTGCAGGAAGTAGTGCTTGGAACCTCAGGTCTGGGTTGGGGCATCTGGGCATGTCTCTTCCTGACATTGATGTATGGTATGGTACCTGGATAACTTGGCAAGCTTGGTTGGTTTTGGTGTGTATATACAGTATACTTTTTGTATATTATTATTATTATCTTTTATCTATTTATATAGCAGTTTACGCATCGCTTAATACAATACATAAATTCAACGGATATGAAAAGACAAGAATTGACAGACTAAGACAAAGCGATACATTTGGTGGAGAGAGCCCTGCTCGCATCATTATACTTTTGTGTGTTGGTAGTCATTGTTTCTGTTAACGCATCTATGTTTAATATTTCAGGTGTTATGGGATAATGATTGTGTTAAATAAAATGGTTGTGGTCTTTTCTAACCCATATCATGTGGTGGTGTTTTTGTTTACTTTGGTAACTGGGCTGAGGCTGGCCCATGAGTCGAAGCTATATCAGTCATGCTGTGTCACATTGCCTTCTTTTAATTATGAAAGCATTCTATAATATATACAGATCATCCTATGCTGTTAAAAAGTTGATCGAACATTATATTCACTACTGTACACTGTGTATAAATATTGGAACATCACTTTTTCCTGCAAGATAACCTTATGTAAGTGTGATGACTGCAGCAATGAGTTTTATGTTCGCTGTTTTGACAAAACTACTAGGCAATCATGCAGCGCATGGTAGGCAGGGGACTTAACGGCTGCTAATTTTATCATCAGGTATGTACAAGTTGTATACTGGCTTATTTTTCTGAATAATAAGTACCTTATGTTTATTTACTTCACGAAAATACTGTTCTACAAAATATTTTACTAGACATTTTAATAAATATTGGTTGACCGGTTACAGTTTATTTACCTCTTATTTATTCAAAAAATGTAAGGAGGAAATGGTACTATTAGATTTTTTTTGGTCATCCTAAACACTGTGCCCTTCAATTGTCAGCATCATAAAGGTGTTTACAGTTTATCTAAAATAAATTAGAACCTTCTATTCTGAAAGGAGAAAGGGGTCACAAGGTCCAGATGTCAATTTAAAAATTCCAGTCATTTTCCAGGACTTCCATCAATTCTGAAGCGTTTGCCCTATACTTGAATGGGTCACAAAATGCACCTCCATTCTTCCAGTGAGAAGACATTGCTGCAAATTAGACCAGCTGCCGAAGGCAATCTCACCCGTAGACCAGGCGTCTACATGAACGGTGCATGTGGAGATAACAAATAGCATCTTTCACCTTCCTGACAAGCATATTTACTCATTGGATACTCAGACTAAAATGTGACCTGAATACATTCACAAAGCATAGAAAGGCCTTTCAATTGTATGTTAAGGATAAATTGTCCAAGGAACTACTTTGCTTTGTGAAAGCGCCCCAAGTTAATGGGGTATAGCTTTCTTGGATATCCATATCTGTTGCTAGCAATCTAAATGCATAGCACAAAACATGGGTGTTGACCTTCCTTTAAGTACGTAGAATATGAAGTTGGTGTTCTTATTCATGATGTACATTTATCAAGGATAAGCAGCATTAGTACGAGACAAAAACCACCATGTTTCAGGTGTTTAGTCCCAGACTGTGTTTTGTGCCTAGTGGATAACAAAGATTTCTTTACTTTCCCTTGCAGGGTTTAACTATACAGGTAAAGCTATATAGCATACATATGTAAACCTTGTGGTCTGTCTTTAGGCACTGAGCAGTATTTCATGCTTTAATACCTTTAGATATACAGGTTATAGAAGTAGGTCAAGAAGAAAATATTCACAGTATTATAGTGATGGGATATGGGCACTCATTGATATTTCCAAACTCGTCTTTAAATCAATCTTTAATGCTCAACTGATCTTGCAGCATGTGGAACGTTCTACATCCTTTGCGCTTTTTGGTGTATCGTATATCTCTAAGATCTGATCATGTCCGATTATTATAAATGAATAAAAGCTCTCTGATAGGATTATTCACAGGAGGATTAGTGTATCTTTTCTGGTCGATGAGGAAGGTACCCACGTGTTCCTGGAAACTCATGTACAACAAACGTGAATATTAATATCATGTTGATCTCAGACATTGGGGACTGATTATTTTTCATTGCTTTATCCGAGGCAGATGTTCCTCGGGAGACATGATTGCACTATTCAGCTCCCTGAGTCTTCGTTAGCAATTGCAATTCCCTTGTAGGAAAGCGGAATCAGTTCAGGACTCTGGGGAGCTAGTCAGCGGGTATGAGGAGCACAGTATGCAATATATCATTCAGTGCCACGCAGGAACAAGAAGAAACATGTATTGCCTAGATTAATTCACTGGTGAGTGATATGTGTCTAAGCTGACAGCATCCTCCCCAAAATAGATTAGGTTTAAGAAACCTTGTGAATTAGAAATAGGAACTTTGCAAAAGTTCGCCTTTCCCTGTTTTCCAAAATGTCCCTATTTTGTTCAGCATGGAACTAAAAAGACTCCCTTTTTAGAGAAGTGGGTTAAAATATGCATGAGTCTATCAAAGCACTTGGAGGTACAGGCTTTCTATCCCTTAATTTCTTTCACTTAGAGGTTGTTCCATGGTGTCTTGGTACCATTACAATTTAAAATCTAAACCATTTTCTGACATGCTGAATGCCGCATCTTGTCCAGCATTTATTTCTCCTAGATGGTAGCATTTGACAACCGTTAATTATTTTGCCAAAGACCAATTGTTCTTGGATGGGCATCAAGATACCCCTTGTTATTGTAGACACTGCAGTAGGGAGCTTTTATAAACAGCAGCTGCCAAGCAAACATCTGTCAGATTGATACTCCATTAGGCAAACAGTGACTATTAAAGTGTCTGAGTTTTATTCCTGTTTATTGCTGGATGTTTGAGATTAGTATCATAAAGTACTGTCATGTTAGAGCTTTATGCCCATGAAATGTTAATATAACTTTCTGTCTAAATTATGAGTATACTACAATAAGAAATACAGCATTTGCCAGAAGACAGTTTTTACTTACTAGTTAATTTAACCCTCATGGTACACAGAGGATTTGGGGATGAATAAAAGTTATCACATTGATAGTAAATGATATTTAGGTAGAATGCCAATGTGTTTTGACAATGTTGAGCAGTGGGCACATGGGGGGTCAGGGACTAAAGTAGGGGGGGCAATTATGAAACACTATATATCTATATATACACCCACATACACACAAACATGAATATTTGAAAAAGATATATAAATTAACACAATTCTGATAAATGTTCTGCTTTCAGCTCACTTGCTTGGCTTACCGTCCTCCACTTATTCTACAAGGCTTCTCTGCTCAGGCTGACTGCCTATACTCAGCTAATCTTCCCATGCAGGCAGAGTGCACAGGGTCTCTCATATGCGGCCGGTGAAGTCAGTCCACACCGTGCACATCATAAAAAGTTTGCAGTTATATACAGCTGCCACTCTTCTGTGAAGCCTTTCCACAAGATTTTGCTCTGATGCTGGACGAGAAGGCCTGGCTTGCAATCTCTGTTCAATGGGTTGAGGTCAAAGCTCTGTGCAGACCAGTCAACTTCTATCACACCAAACTCATCCAACCATGTCCTTATGGACCTTGCTGCATTGTGGAACAACGTGACTGGCAATTCCAAAGGTCACAAGCCTTTTATATCTCGACAGATACCTTTTACATGAAAGGTGACACAGCCCAGGTGCAATAACCTTGGAGCCGTCCTTGGAAAAAGTGAAGATGAGAGTAAGAAAGCATCTCACTACAAGTGCATTAGAAACATTGTTCTCAGGAGTGTTTTATTCTGCCCATTTCTGTAAGCACAGGGTCACATATGGTTAAGAAAATAAGGCCTGAGCACATATCTTTTTCTTCTAGGCACAGAGATTTTTATTCCTGGCAGCTTCCCAGTGCTGAGTGGAATACAATTACGTGTGTTTAGACCAGCTGTCATTTTGCCACAGTTTCCAGACTAAGAATCTCAGATGTGACTCTAAATACAGACTTTCTCTTATTTTGAATACCAGGATGCCTGCACACGTTTACAGCGTCAGTGTGGTATTAGGTAGGCTTGGTGCCTCTATTGTTATGAATAGCAGGAATATAACCATCCTGCAAAAGAAAGTGTGAAAAGTATGGGTTTACACAAGAATAACCAAAAAATAAAGTAAAGCATAATTACATTTGTATGCAAGATATGAGACATTAGCCTGTGTATTGTGGTGTTACTTGTAATCATTTGATAAGTACAATATAGTCGGTGAAGTAAGGATATTGGGGCATATATCTTGCTATTCTATTAGACCACAGCGGAAACTTGGGCTATTATAGTCCAGGACTGATTCTTAGCTGTGACTATAATTTATGTTAACACATTGGGTTAACGTTGAGTAATGTTAGTTCTCAAGTATATGTACTACTCACATGTATAGTTCAATTTTCAAAGCTTTCATATTGTGTATATTGTAACAGTCTATAGGATGGTAGTAAAAAATTGGGACCCAGAATCCTTCACATAGTCTATGCTCCTTCACCTGGCCTAAGTAGCAGTGGCTGAGGTTTATTGCGCTGAGTTTGTTAGTATACTACCCTGGATTAGAGAGGGGCTTTTGTTTGAAGATTTTCTTTTCTGTATTTGTCTATATTTATGATCAACCTGATGTTTGGAATCTGCACATTGGAAATAAACCCACACCTTTTCTTTATCATAAGAGACTGTTGTCCTGCACCTTCTGCCCATGGAAGGAGCAGCTCACTGTGCTAGATCACTTTATCTATGTATATATATATATATATACATAAACACGCATGGAATGTTGTTTCATGTTAATGACCATTTAATACTTTATTGTTTGTATCTCTACACAAGCCACACATCAGTAATTCTCTCTGTCAAATATTGTTAATGTACAGTTCATTAGACAGTTTATTGTTACATATGTATACATTGAAAGCATGTCAAATATACAATGCAATTTAAACTCCTACTTACAAGATGTGCAATACACATTTCATCAGAGAATCGTATTAGTATCTAAAAGATCCATTAATTAATTCATTACAGCAGTAATGATACAAATGAGAGATAATACATTCTTAATTTTTTTTTTTTTTTTTTTACAATATACAATGCCAGTAATATCAAGGCTTAGAATAACAATGATCTTTTGTTGAATGTAATATGGACTGTCTGCAAAATAAGACAAAAGTTGATTTTTTTTTTTTCATTATTTGTAAAGTAAAATGAAAAATAAAAAGTGAGTTATATTGGGATTTGGTGGTTTGGAGCAGGTAACCTAACAAATATTTCAGCATGATATGTATCGCTTTATATGTCATGTTTGTTTTTTAATACCTCATTTCACATCTGTGAAAGGCTAGCATATATATAACATGAAGAAGCGAAGATTTTTCATGTTGTGGATCTTTGTATTCCTGTACGTTTATCCACCGCCATAATTATTTGTTTATTATTCGGTTGAAACAACGAAAACACAACATTCGCGTTCATTTTCATGTTCTCCCGAATACGAATGCACAAGTCTTGTATTATTGGAAAGTGTGAGTGCTTAGAAACAGCAGCTACCACGAAGCGGAAGACCCCATAATTTCACCGAGTGCTGAGGCACGAGGTGCGTGGAAGTCTGATTTCATAGCTGAAGAGTTCCAAACTTCCACTGGCATTTATATCAGCATAAAAGCTGTGTGGTGGGAGCTTCATGGAATGGGTTTCCATGGCCAAGCAGCTGCATCTAACCCTCACATCACCAATTACATTACAATGCTAAGCGTTGGATCAAGTGCTGTAAAGCACTCTGGACCAGTGGAAGCTTATTCTGCTGAGTGAGAAATCATGCTTCTCTGTTTGGCAGTCTCATGGGCGGGTTTGAGTTTGGTGGATCTATCTTCAAGGCCTCTTACTTCCAGTGAAGGAAAGTCTTAATAATTCAGCATAAAAAGACATTTTTGGAAATTCTATGCTTCCAACTTTATGGGAACGGTGTGGGGAAGACCCTTTTCTATTTCAGCATGACTGTGCCCCAGTGTACAAAGTAAGGTCCATAAAGACATGGTTGGATGAGTTTGTTGTAGAAGAACTTGACTGGCCCACGCACAGCTCTGACCTCAACCCCATCGAAAAACTTTGTGATGAACTAGAGATTGCGATCCAGGCCTTCTCCTCCAAAGTCGGTGCTTGGCCTCACAAATGCTCTACTGGATGAATGAGAAAAAAATTTGCAAAGAAGCACTGACACTCAAAAATCTTCCCAGGAGAACATAAGCAGTCATAGCTGCAAAGGGAGGAACAACTTCCTTTTAATGTCTATGTATTTAGAATGTAATGTCATAAAAAGTCCCTGTTGGTGTAATGGTCAAGTGCCCGAATACTTTTGTCCATACAGTGTACTGTATATATAGACACACCAATCAGCCATAACATTATGACCACTGACAGGTGAAGTGAATAAAAATGATCTGGGTATCATGGCGTCAGTGGGTTGGATATATTAGACAGCCAGTGAACACTTCGCCCTCAAAGTTGATGTGTTAGATGGAGGAAAAAGCGGCCCAAGGAAGGAAAAGTGGGGAACTGGTGGCTGCAGGCAGGCATGGCAATGTATAAATATTACATAGTCCAGGTTGGCAGGGTGGAATCCTGACACTCCTCCTCTTTATCTCCCCCCTCTTTATCCCTTTATCTTTGCCTTTTTTGACCCCTTTCTAATTATATCTCTCATTTTTATTGACCTCATCGTTTCCATTTCTCTTTTATCTCTCCTCCAATTTCACTTTATCTCATAATTTTCTCCATATATTTCCCACTTCTGATTGTCTATCCCCCTTCTCATTATCGCTCCTCATCTCTCATTATCTCTCTCCTCCTCTTTATTTCAATCTCTCTTTCTTTTTATCTCTCCCCTTTGTCACATATCTCCTCCATCTCATTATCTCACTCCTATCTCCCAATGACTCGTATTCATTATTGTAGCTGGTATCCCCATTTTTTCTTTGCCTCTCCCCCAGTAACATGCATACACAGTGGAACACATTTACATACACTCTCCCATATGCACAGACTTACACACATGCCAACACGCATGCACACATACTAACTAATATATGCTCACACACCCTCACCCATATATATACATACTCAAAAACATTTACATATCCATCCTCACACACACACACATACACAACAAACACCCATATACATAGATACATACATATGTGCATGCTCACAAACACTTGTACTTATACTTCCCCCACTCGCCCTTCTTAGCTTAGCTGTAGAATTCCCTTGCTGCTCACACAGTGAACACACTCTGTTCCTGCCTTCCTGGGCCAGTCCAAAATTGCTCACAAAGGACCCATTGTGAACAATTTTGGACTGGCCTGCGGAGCAATTGTGGTTTCCTCCTACTGGTAATTGGCACTCGAGGCAAATCGCCCCCCCATGTACATAACTGGTGCTGAGCGCCGGCACATGGCATCATAAACCTCCGCTCGGCATTAACTTAACGCCAGTTAGAGGGAGATCTATGATCTCTCCAGCCAGACCATAGCCCTAAATGGAGACCCTGGGGCTAAAGTATGCCTTAGCCCCAGAGTCTTCATTTGGGCTTTGAAGGTGAGATTTGAGGATTCAGCTTCAGTAGCCACCACTAGAGACACCCCTGGTAATTATGCTGATAAAGCACAAACAATGATAATTTCTCATGTCTTTATTAAACAAATCCATTAGCCTCATTTGGATTTAACCTACTTTGGGAGTCATCAACTCAAACAAGAGCTGTGCAATGTCCAGGAGGAAATTTAGACTTCCTTACAGAACCGCTTAAGCTCTCAAATGTTTACATACAATTTATGAAGATGGAAAAGTATATAAAAAGATATCCAACAACTTGAAAATGCCAGTCAGTACTGTTCAATCACGTATTAAGAAGTGGAAAATTCAGGGATCTCTTGAAGAATACCATCCCCACTGTCAAGCATGGTGGTGGCTCACTGATGTTTTGGGGGTCTGTGAGCTCTAATGACACAGGGAATCTTGTGAAAATTGATGGCAAGATGAATGCGGCATGTTATCAGAAAAGTTGCACAAAAGCTGCGCTTGGGACGCACTTGGACTTTCCAGGACGACAATGACCCTGCACACAAGGCCAATTTGACCCTCCAGTGGTTACAGCAGAAAAAGGTGAAAATTCTAGAGTGGCCATCACAGTCTCCTGAGCTTAATATCATTGAGCCTCTCTAGGGAGATCTCAAACGTGCAGTTCATGCAAGACAATCTGACCTGGAGCTCTATGCAAATCAACAATTCTTGATTGTAGGTTTTCAGATATTTCTTTTTTATGATGCATAGGTCACATGAGCAGATGCTGCTTGAGAATAGTAAACTCAAAATGTTTTCTTGTCAAAGTAGCTCTAAAACACACCTCAAATCCTATTTCATTGATTTCATAGGTTTGCTAACTCCTAACTCCAATTAGCTTTTGTTGAGGTGATTGACCTAGGTGTTCGCATAGTTTTTCCATCTTACACTGTGAATGTTTGAATTATGTAATCAACATGGATAAGAACAATACAATAATTTTTGTGTTATTAGTTATGCAGATTGTGTTGGTTCATTATTGTAACTTAGATGAAGATCAACATCTTTTAAGACAGATTGATACCTAAATGCTGGTAATTCACTTGCCTTTTCTTGACACTGTGGATATAATCTGAGATCAGTAGGTTTAAATGTTTGTTGTGATACCTTTACCAAAATTTTCTTGTAAGTTTAGATGTTGTTTTTAAATTGCCTTAAAACTATTGAAGAACATATAAAATTATAAATCTACTTGGATCTCTAAGCTTAACAAGCTAGTTTAATTTGCAAATGGACATTCCATTAGGATAAGCAAGGTTCTTTCAACTAATTGACTATGCCATTAAAGTTGGTTTCCTTCTCAAGGGAGCTATAAAGAGAGCAAACCATAATATAAAACAGCTGTGTAAAACATCGTTTTTTTGTACAGTTTTTTGTATATTATAAATGTGAAAAATACACATAATGATAGCAGAAACACCAGTAAAACAGTAACCGGTAACTCCAATGTCAAATATGTACATTGTTTCACTAGCTAAAACAATGTATGTGTGTGTGATAACAAAAATCCTGATGTTTAACAGTATATTGATAGACTAGATTGCAAATAGGTAAGGCATAGCTATGTCAAGTCAGGATGCGTTCATTATTGTAAATAATACAGATTTAAAAACATCAGTGAAATGCAATATTTTCTCTATACCAAATCCATGGATGCGAGGAAAGATCCACATTACTTATTGGGAAGGAGATGTATTTTTATTTATTTTTATATCGCATGTTTTACATGCATTACAATTGATTTAATACAGTTAAATTGGCACATGAATTCTTCAGGTACCAGAGTTAGAAAATTAGACTACTATCTTATTTAACTCCTCCCCTGACTGACTCTACTCAAACTAGGAGACATACGCGTAATGTATTTTTCCTGTACATACTCAACAGCAGCCATTACATTTCATACATTACAAGTTTTTAAATCAATGCAGAATCCATGGTATTGGATCATACAATCCTGGATATAGTTTTATAGAAAAACACAATTTTGCCTCTGGTTTCCCTTCATCTCCTAGGCTGGTTCCTAACTAAGAAGGTAAGAAGAGCCCCACCGTGTCACATCACATGGTAAGGTGATGCAAATTGGCTCGGGCAGGTGGAAGTCCTGCTTGCTATCTTTGACTTTGGATTAGTTGCTTCAAAGTAAATAGTGATTTTGCATATTACATGCCTGCTAAGCATTCGTGTTAAAGTTTTATATTTGTGGAAAGGTCTATTGAGAGAAACAAACCTGTATGTTTAAGGAGGTGACTTTGGACTGTTTTTTATTATGTAAAAATGATATTGTCAGGGTTCATGGAGAGAACCCCAACGAAGCGACTCACCTGCTGCTCAGTTATTGTGCCATTCAAAGCTATTTGATTGCTGTTTTTTCTTTGTGATTCCTGGTATTGATCCTTGGCTATTTTACTATGACTTTTTGCTGTCTCCAGTCTTGACCCTTGGCTATTGTATTATGACTTCGCTGCCATCTCCAGTCTTGACCCTTGGCTATTGTATTATGACTTCGCTGCCATCTCCAGTCCTGACCCTTGGCTATTGTATTATGACTTCACTGCCATCTCCAGCCCTGACCCTTGGCTATTGCCTTACGACTTCGCAACTGTCCTGCATACCGGGTTCCTCTCCTCACTCCCGACAGATATTTATACTTTGTTTCATTAAAACAAATGTGCACATTCTTCTAACCCCCACTCTTGCCATCTTTGTTATCTCCTCTGGGATAATTTACAAGTTACTTCTGTAATCCTTCTGTTGGACGAGTCAGAAGACGTTTGCCATACTGCAGAGGGCTGTTCTGTGCCTAAAAACACCAGCAATGCTCTGGACATGGCAAGATTCTCTTCTATTTTAGCTTGTATACTTGTATACTACACTATAACTTTTTGTTAATATAGATAACAGTATAATTTTAGTAAATTAGCTGGAAAGTACTGTATACTTATACCGTATCAAGATGTGTGCTATACTTTTGCGTTATATCTGATTTTGCCTCTTTCTTAGTAGGATTATATTAGTGTAGTAAACCCGTATTTATATTATGCTTATCAGAACCCTTTTTTCTATTTATACTTTATGGTTCCTTACTAAATCCAAAGTTAAATTTAAAGCTCTAAACATCTGAATGCAACAAGTCAGGTCTGTAACCTCCATAAGTCAAGAGGAGCATCTGACCAATGTGCTGTGCCTCCTTCTGCTTCTAGAAGTGGACATGACATCAGCTCAGGGGTGGGACCTCTGACTCTGCCCTAGCAGAGCCCTAGTTATGACTCTGATGCAGGTATACAATGAGTTGTATGAGTTGATTGGTGCATTATTTTAATAAATTGGGGTTAATAGCATTATAATAAATAAAATAATAACTTCATAGAGAATAAAATACCTGTGCAACCATCATAATATAAAAATCACCATTAATGTAACTGATAGCATTGTGTAACTCAAGTTATTCAGTTTTACAAATGTTTAATAATGTTGTCTCCATTATGTTTCTGACTACACTATACATTCTTATAAGTATTAATACTCACAGTGTTGTAGCTTAGCAGCAAAATAATTTTTCAACATCAGAATCTACATCCCAGGTTATAAACCTTTCGATAGACAGTTACCTAACACCAGACCTCAGCATGAGACTGATATTACTGCAGTCCACGTTCTGTAAAATTGCTTGTATTAATCATTACTGTATTCTCCCGGGGCGAGGAGTTTGCTTTATTTTAGTGCATGAGTGGAGAGTTCTCATCTTATTCTGTTCCAGAAGAGTGCTGAGATATGTACTGTAATTAAAATTACTGAAATTCACATTGCTTCATTACTAAATTACCCATTTGTTAAAACAAACTGCTTATCTGTATTGGTTTACAATGCCTTTTTGTGTTATAAAAATTTAGCATTCAATGTTGTAGGTATATTTTGCAAAGTGCGCTGACTTCAGTTCAAGTTAATATCCATCATCTATGGTTTTTAGATTGATACTGATATTACAAACATCAATCTCAATTTACCTACCGTATTTTCCGGCGTATAAGACGACTGGGCGTATAAGACGACTTTTCCAGTTAAAATATAGAGTTTGAGCTATGCTTGCCGACGCCGTATAAGATTACCCCTCTACCCAGTATACAACAACCAGCCAATCACGGCAAGCAATGTACCTTACCGGTGATTGGCTGGTATACAAAGCCTGCTTGGATTGGGTGGGTCAGCTCTCCCTAACATATGCCTGTCCACACACATGTGTATAGACATACACACAACCCTTCCTTTTCACATATACATGTACACACCAGCTTACAAACACACATATACACATACACTGCCCTTACACACACCTGTCCATACACATACACTGCCCATGCACAGACATATACATACATACACTGCCCTTACACACACACACACATATATATATATATATATATATATATATATATATATACACATTCTAACATAGTGTGCCTTGACGTGGCGGGTGAGCTTAATTATGCTTTGGCCAATTCATATAACCAAAACCTCTCATTTATATTATGTTTATATATTCGTTGCCAACTTTATTAGGGTAAGAAGCGCAGACAGTTTTTGTTTTTTGTATACATTCTAACATACGCTTGTCCATACATACACATTTATACACCACCACCCCTGCCTTTACACACACACACACACACACACACATATATATATATATATATATATATACACCAGCTTACAAACAAATACCTACACTGCTCTTACACACACCTGACCATACACATACACTGCACTTACACCCCTTTCTCCCCATCTCTTACCTTTTCTCATCTTCTATCTTCCATCAAGTTGTATATTAATAATGATGCCACCCCTGCCCTTCTGTGCCTTCTCCGAATGCCATCATGTGCCATCGCATCTTCTTGGATGGAGTTGCTTGTGAACCATTGTTGGTGATGCACCACAAGCCCATCCACAACATGGCTGCTTTAATGAGTTACGAGTCTACGAGTCAGTAATACATGGAGATCACAATCTTGCACCTACGCGCCGGCTATTGATGCCGAGCGCGGGGATGATGTCATATTCCGGCGCTTGGCATCAATGCCGGCACGTAGTGATTAGGGAGCACGGAAGCCGAGGTCTGAAGTTCCAGACCTCGAGCTCCCTAATGTTGGGCTAGTTAGAGGGAGGTCGTGATCTCCCCAACCAGCCCTGCTCATCTGGCGCCCGCTGATCAGGGCTAGTTAGGGAGATCACGATCTTGCACCTACCTTGGGGCAGCCCTAAAGACTAGCCCAGGGGATGCGGCTTCTCCGCTCGCCCCTCCCCTAGAGATACGTGGCTTCGTGGGGAATCGTGATTCTCCGGCTCGGTAAGTTTCAGTACCCGGCGTATAAGATGACCCCCGACTTTTGAGAAGATTTAAAAAGTCGTCTTATACGTCGGAAAACACGGTATTTATAGTAAGTAAGCTATATGTGACAAGATCAGGGTCAGACTTTTTATTTTCTACAAAATTCCCCTTATCTATATATTTTAACATTCAAATGAACTAATTGTACCTGTTCTGACAATGCTTTTAAGGCTAAAATTACATATGCAGATATGCAATTAGATTTCTAATAGGGTTCTATATTAGAAAAAAGTAGTAAGTGGCCTATACAAGCCAGAGAGGCCTTGTATGGAACAGTTCCTAGAAAAATTGTGGGCTATAGTCGGCAAACCCCTGGGAAAAAACCTCAGAAGAAATCTAAAGCAGAGGAAAGGGTTTTTTACAGTAAGGACAATAAGGATGTGGAATTCTCTGCCTGCAGAGTTAGTTTTATCGGAGTCTGTACAGACGTTTAAACTGCAACTGGATGGATACCTGGAAAAACATAATATTCGGGGATATAATCTTTAATTATGGGGAAACAGCTTATTGATCCAAGGAGGAATCTGACTGCCGTTTTGGGGTCAAGAAGGAATTTTTTCCCCTGGTTAGTGCAAAATTGGAAAGAGCGAAACCGGGGTTTTTAGCCTTCTTTTGGATCAACAGCAACAAATGAACAGATATAGGAAAGGCTGAACTTGATGGACGCATGTCTTTTTTCAGCCTATGTAACTATGTAACACCACAGCTAGAGGAGAAACTAATAAATCTTGCTTGGTTGCGGCAGTTGCGTAATAGCATAAGGACTGTGACCTCATAACTCCACGAGTAGTGGATGGGTTATGCCCTTTGCTAGAGTGCAAAGTAGGGAAGCGTCAGCAAACATTAGGGGAACTGAGATGTATTACAGAATGGCTAAAAGCCGCGTGGTCTTTGATCCAGGGCTCTGTAACCCAACTTAAAAAGCTGAGTGGAAGTGATAAGTAATCTACCGTTCCTGTCATTAACAGAAGCATTACATGGATAAGATCAACTTTGTAGTGCCCACGCTGTGTTCCCAGAATAAAAAGAGCACACACATTGGGTCACCCCCACCTAGGATTTCAGGCCAGACCTAGGTCTGTCATCTTTAAACTTTTGAACTTTACTGGAAAAAAAATATTTTCAAGGGACGCTCACCTACCAATCCGAAAGACTTTCAGAAGATTATTAGGGCATAGTTACGGCAAAGAGGAAGGTGTTGTCTCCAATGAGCTCAAAGCTCTTCACAAGGAAAACTAAATTTGCTGCAATAATTCTTTCTTTGTCTGCTCCTCCTCTATATCAGCTAAAAGGCCAGAATTATTGCAGACAGATTTGGGGAGAAAGCGAGGTGCAGTAAATGCGCATACAGTATAAGTGCATGGCAGAGTATAAGTGTGCGTATAGGTGAGGGTCAAAGTATGAGGGTGCATACAAATGAATGACAAAAAAAAGTAATTTTTTCCCCTAAAGGGTAATTTTATATTCAGAACTTTTCTTTTTTTCATTCATTAAGATCTAAAGTTTGGGAGATCTTCTTATAATCAGGGTTTGTTTTTTAAATAAAAAGGTTAGATGGGGATGCTCTGGCACCTTATATTACATCCTCCGTCCCTAATGGGTTAAATAAGTTCAAATATCCACATTCCAACATCTGTCTAACAGTGAAATAGTCCCTGGCCTTAGAAGATAACAAACTCTTAAAATGAAGTGGTTGCAGATGTTAAAAACACAGCAGAATATGTTGCTGTATTTGGCTTCTTGTGCCACATATCAGATTGTTTATTTTACTTTGTTATACGAGTATAAACTTTAAATAGATAAACATAGGAAAGCATGTTTCAAAGATATGATATTCTAGATTGTAAGGTCATTTGAGCAGGGCCCTCCTCACCTGTTGTCTCTGTAAGTCAAATTGTTATGTTACATACTACTTGTTATGTCCTGTCCACCCATTTTACAGTGCTACGGAATTCAATGGTGCTATATAAAACAATAAATAAAAATAAAAATAACAAAGCACTACCATGATACTGCTTATCTATACATTTCTGCCTTCATAGCAAAATATTCCCCTACTCGATTTTTATGTTCTTCCCGTGGGCTAAGGCTAATATCCTTCCTTATCACCTCTTCCTTTTCGTGCTTATAAAACTTCACTTACTTCCACCTAACTTCCAGCTTTCGCTCTTCCTCTTAATATTAACGTACACCTTCTTCACCTTCAATATAATTACTACAACAATATTCTGTCTTATACTGCTGAAATGTATAGAGAGAGATAGAGAGAAAGGGAAGATAATGGGAAAGTAGAGATGGAGTGAAGGGGGAGATAATAAGAAAGGATAATGAGAAAGGAGAGAGAAAAGAAGAAAAGGAGAGATAGACGAAGGGCAAATGAAGAAAAAAAGGGAGCTTTGAGATAAAGAGAAACGGGATAATGAAAAAGAGGATTAAAGTTAAAGGGGGAGAAAAAAAGATAAAGAGCAGGGGTAGGGAGAAAGGGTAGAGATAAAGAAAAAAGGGTCCCATGACACCTGCAGCCAGCTTCTGGATCTTCTGCTTCATCTTCTGGCAGCATGGCCTCTCGTGCCATCAGCCACGCGCCCCCCATGCCGCAAGTACCAGCTGTATGGAAACGTACCTCCTTCAGGATTGTACATGCGACTGACACTGTTCCTTCAGCCAGCCCACTGGTGCCTACCTGTGGCAGATGAGTTGGACAGGGTAGACGCCAGGCCAGCAAGAAATACAGAATAAGCAGAGTCAGGAACCAAATGCGTGGTCGCAGAACAAGTGGAGGTCAGCAAAGGGTTACCAGATCCTGTTCTTCCTTCTCTACCCTGAGTCCTGCACCAGTCTCTCTCTCTCTCCTTTACCAGGACATATTAACCGGTTGCTGACCTTGGCTTGTTCTGTGACCGCGCATCCGGTTCCTGACTCTGCCTGTAACTTCCTGGGTTTCTTGCTTCCCTGGCATCTACCTTGTCCAGAGCTGTCTAGAGCTTAACCCGATTTCAGGCCGGAAGCTGTCAGATTTAATATAACCACACAGTTAAATTCAGCAGGCATTTCCTTCTGGTAACTAACTGACTGATCGCACAATGTGTGAGTGCAGGTGTCCTGCAACCCTAAGACAGAGCTATCACATCGCTGCACACAGCAATCAGAGGGCTCCTTGTAGGATAACCCTGGCTGCTGTAGAGGGAAACCCTACAAGGGAACCCTGATTGCTGCGCAGGGGAACACTAACAGATGATGCCATCAGATACATCCTTGTGCTAATAGAGATATCTGGGGGTCATAAAAGACCCCAAAGTAGACCTCTATAGATTGTACACTGCTATCTGATAGAAAGCTGTGTAAAAAAAAAGTGGGTTGACTACTATTTACGAATACGGTATGGGTAAAATTGTTTATATTTACAAAATATGGTAAATTGAATTAGTGTGCAACAAGCCACTGAACTGGCATTTTATGCAGTTACCAATTTTCTGGGCAAGAAATAAAAAGCTTACAAGCATTTCCCACTAAGGCACTAATACATGACCCTTTCGTGACTCCTTGGTAGTAACTAAAATCACACTGTACATTGACACACCTGAAAAACACACAAACTAAAAAATGATCTCTTACCTGTCTCCCTCTCTGTGTTCCTTTTTCAATTATGTGGTGGGAGTGTCTGCTTTTCAGACCTCTTCTTTAGTGCTCCTTTTTAATGCTGAGCTCCAGGACATGATGTCATTTCTTGGTGCTGCGGAACAATTTCTGGCACACAGTGATATGAGCAGAGAGACCTTGTCCTCCCTATACGGCCCTGCTAACACACGCAACTGTTGATTTCCCGGGACATGTCCCTGGACTCTTTAAAAATAATTAAAAAAATCGGTCTGAAGGGGGGCTTAGTAATCTGCAGTTGATTAGTGATACATCTTATGGCATTTAAGTTACTTTTTTAAAGGTACTTTAAAAGTTTATGAGCCAATTCTGATAACACACAGCAACAAGGGGCAGCTCTGGGATTTTGAAGCCCTAAGCTAAAAGACGTATCAGGGCTCCAAGAAAGTAAAACAATAAAGATTATGTATAAACTAAGAAAATAAATATTAGTCACAATTTTATTTTAAAAGAAAAAATAATTTTGATTAATCTATGAGGAATAGGTGTAAAAGTCCCCTCAACCTCTGTTAACAAAGTAAGTAAAAAATATTACTGTATTTCTGCTATTGAATACAATGAATACTACCACAATTAAATAATGATACTGATTGGGCTATCAGTGTCATGTAGTAATTTGTTATTGCATATTATTACTATCATCTTCTGTCCATCCATTAATCTACCCGCTACACATAAAATAGTTTTTCAGTGACATGCTATTGGAACATATTTTCTTTTAGATGGGTTAACCATCCTGAATTACATGCTGTCACCTATATGTCTATTCTGGTATCTTTTACACTTTCCCAAAGAGCGGTAGTTGTCATTCTTTTGATATATGTGAGACATACCTGTATGATACTGTAAGTTCCAATTTCACACTTCAAATCTCAAACATCAGTCTCCACACAAGCTGGATTGTACTTCATTCAACTTGTTACAGCTCCTCATAACAAGTAAAATGACTACAATTTAATAAGCTTTTTTTCCCTCTTCTGCTTTGTTCTGTCATGTTTTAGCAAAACGAAATAATTCTAATTAATTATCTCTGTTAAAAATGGCTCGGTGTTAATGCTGATTGGTGATATTACACAAAATTGTTCAGATTCACTAACTATCTGTGACTAATTATTTTAATGTATTAATCCTGTCCAGACAGACTCTGCATTTAGCAGCAAACATCTTTGCACGGGAAGGTGTCACAATTAGCTTTTCTCGCACAATGTGAACATGTAAATTGTAATGTTGACATTGGGTTTATTTATAGATACATTTCTGGTGTTGTGTTTTAAAATCAATCTGTATAGTCAGCTGTCAAAAATAATTTTGACTACCCAACAAAACTTTAGCAATGCAAATCAGTTTATAACAATCTGTTTTATGTACCTCAAGTACAAAACACTACTTACAGTATATTGAAAGGGCACAAGACACCTTTCTTTGCAAATCGAATTAATTTAATTTTAATTTAAAAAAATGTATATCTAAGTGATGGCGTGACATTTTTGATGATTCACTTTGCAAGTTATTGTTTTTTTGCATTGTATTGCATTGCATGTTAATATGGATTTTTTTTTAAAAAAAGATCATTTGACACAAAAACTTAAGCTGCGGGTACCTGGGGATGAGAGTATCGTTAGATACATGAGAATGCCTGATAACCACGTGACAAGTGGGGCCCGAAACAAAAAAAACAAGGAGTAACCAGACAACCCCTAGCTACCTTGCTAAAATCACCCCCTAACCTCCAGTCCATGCAAGTTTATAGCCTGATCGAAACATTGGTGACAAAAATGCCCCCAAAACCCCTTAACCCCACTTGACAAATGGAGTTGCCTGTTCACAAAATTAAACCTGGACCGAAGCCATTCTGGATGACCTCAAACACCCTTCATCCTCCCACACAACGTTCCGCAACTCCTAACCTCCTTGCACCAACCTCTTCGAATTGCCCAGCTCCGACACCTGAAAAGCTCCTAAGAAGGCCAACTCAAAAAATGCCGGTAATACCATCTCAAAAACCATTCCTACAAACCTCAACTAACCCCCAAACCCCCTCTGAATGAGCTCAACAGACAAGGGCACTGGCGTTGGGGAAACATCTACCCTTCACAAACCCCAACATCTGATGACCAAAGTTTCTTTTACTAAGCCCCCCTCACCCTGCAATTTAAAATTAAAGCTAGCACCCTCAAACACCTATCCACCCAAGAGGGTGTCATCCCAGTCAAAGGCAGCCTGACTGCGGAGGCGGCCTGACTGCTGCTTAGCTGCGCTGCTGCATGGGCTACAGATGAAGTAAAAGCAGGGCACAGAGTCAGGCCAAGGTCAAATACTTGGTAAACAAACAATCAATAGATTTCTAATTGCCAGTTCCCAGGCATGTGTTTCAAGAAGCTGTATCGGCCATCAGCGAGATTGAAAGCGGCCGTCGTGCGGAAGTCAGGCGCCTCCGTCGGCACCTAGTGAGGTGGGACGAAGAGAAGAGGCACAGCCATTGGGCGGCGTGGTGCATGTACGCCGACCACTTTAATTTCATTAGGCACATGTGGCAGTCAGGCCGCCTCCGCATGTACATATATATATATATATATTTATATATATACACACATACACACACCGGCCACTTTATTAAGTACACCTGTTCAATTGCTTGTTAAAAAATAGCTAAGCAGCCATAATCATATGGCAGCAACTCAATGCATTTATGCATGTAGATGTGATCAAGACAACTTGCTGAAGTTCAAATCGAGCATCAGAACAGGGAAGAAAGGGGGTTTAAGTGACTTTGGATGTGGCATGGTTGTTGGTGCTTGACGGCTGGTCTGAGTGTTTCAGAAACTGCTGATCAACTAGGATTTTCACGCACAACCATCTCTAGGGTATGAAAAAGAGAAAATATCCAGTGAGTGGCTGCTGTGTGGTCGAAACTGCCATGTTGATGTCAGAGGTCAAAAGAGAATGGGCAGACTGGTTCAAGATGACAGAAAGGCAACAGTAACTCAAATAACCACTCGTTACAACCAAGGTATGCAGAATACTATCTCTGAATACACAACATGTCAAACATTGAAGCAGATGGGCTACAGCAGCAGAAGATCACACCAGGTGCCACTCCTATCAGCTAAAAACAGGAAACTGAGGCTTACAATTTGCATAGGCTCACCACAATTCGACACTCAATTGGATCTCAATCCAATAGAGCACCTTTGGGATGTGGTGGAACAAGAGATTTGCATCATGGATGTGCAGCCGACGAATCTGCAGCAACTGCATGATGCCATCATGTCTATATGGACCAAAATCTCTGAGGAATGTTTCCAGCACCTCGTAGAAAGTATGCCATGCCTCTACATGTCTTTGTCTCTGCATGGGCTAAGCAGAAAGCTTATAACATGAATGATCACATTAAATATAATTGTGCTTCCATTGCATCTTGTTGCTAGGAACTTTATATCAACATTCAGTGTAATAGGAACACGACTATGACTATTTATGTTGTTACTGGGCATTAAGATTTTATGGATCAATACTTTAAGCATTAAGTTAATTAGCATTATACTGTATATCTACCATCTTGTTACAAATCTTCTAGAATCATAATAACACAGGAAACTATCATGAGGATTTTAAGTTTTCCATGACCTGACTTCAAATAGTCCTACATGAGCTATGTTGTTGAATTCTAGATAAATAAGTGCTTGGGAACCAATTATAAAGCTGATTGAGTATACATTGAAGTAGTTTAGATACAATCAGAAACTGAATAAAGGAGTTGAGTTCTGAAGGAATTCAGAGTTGGAAACAGTTAAGGAACAGATAATCAAAAAAGAGGAAGTAATTTCTGGTCAGAGGATGTTTCAAATATCCCTATTGCCATAACAGGAGATTTGTGAAGGACATTTCATTTACTGGAAGATAGGTTTCTGTTCAGTGATCTGGCTGTTTGGCCATACTTGGTGAGTGCCGCCTGTAAATTTGTCATTGGAGTTAGAATATACATCTGCTAGTGATAATGACAATGTTGATGTGCTCAGGTAATTTTGAACCATTATTCCGCATGTTAGAGATATGGCTCTAGGAACCCCAAAAATCTGGGGGGGATAGCATTTTTCCCCATCAGATATCCCCTTCTTTCTCCCCATCAGATAGCTCTTTCCTTTCTATCCCCTACCCCACTTACTCCCCATCTCTTTTTTTGCAAACAAGTACAATAATATATAGCTTGAAACACTGGTAAAAATAATGTACATTTAATACATTAAATATAGGGAAAAAACAGCTAATCTTTGTAACAAAAACATTTTTTTAAATATTGAAAGATTGGACCCCAGGAAAGCATTTCCTTGGGCCCCGCTCCACACTCCCCCCGCTCCCCCACCAAAAACATATTTGCCACACTGACTGCAGATTAGGGGAAGACTGCGTGTCTTCCCTCCTTCTGACCCTACCGTGACTTTGAGAGATCCTCTCCCCCGTAATCATCCCCAGAGTCCCTTTGTCGCCTATGTCATTCAATAAGCCACACCTCTCTTTTCCTTCCTCTCTGTAGTTCAGGTATAGATCAAATAAACAACATATGTAAACAGCACTTGCATGTATAGATTAACTGAATAAGACATACAAACCCTATATTTGCATGTATACATAATGTATGGAAACATAGCATAGCCGGTATAGATCAACAGAATAACACACAAACCCAGATTTGCATGTATAGATCAATTGAAATTCCCATGTGAACTCAGGATCGGAGGTATAGATCAAATAAACAGAATCAGACATACAAATCCTGTATTTACAGGTATACAATAACAATGTATGGAAACATAGCATAGCAGGTATAGATCAACTGGAAATCTCATGTAAACTCAGCACTGAGGGTATAGATCAAATAAACAACACATGGAAACATCACTGCAAGTATATACCAACTGAATAAGACATACAAACCCTGTATTTGCAGGTATACATAAATAATGTATGGAAACATAGCATATCAGATACAGATAAACAGAATAATACACAAACCCAGCTTTGCAGGTATAAATCAACTGGAAATCACATGTAAGCTCAGCATTAAAGGTATAGAAAAAAAATGTTAATTAAAGGCATAGATCACAGGTTTCACACCCCAAAGGCCAGCCCTGGCATCCACATTCCCCACATAGAACCTGACCAGCACCAAGATTACACAAACAGATTAGAGTCCAGCGTGAGCCAACTTTGTCCTCTTTATTTCAATATTCTTACCCCCCTTTGTTACTATCTATCCCCCCCTTTCTCACTATCTACCCCATCTCACTATCTACTCCCTTTCCCCCCTTTATAGCACCGTCTCGCAGCTCTGCCGAGGTGCGTGCAGCTTCACTGCTGAGCGCCGGAATATGACGTCATATTCCAGCGTGAAGCATGAAGCGGCAGCACTGAGACAGATGCCTCGTGTTCCCACCACTGCAGTCAGGGCAGCGCTGTGGGGGATGGCGGCTGGAGCGGAGGAGACAGAGGGGCGCCAAGCGGTGGCTGAAAACTTTTTCATGAGCGACTGCTCTGCGCCACCTGGATGCCGTACAGTGTTTAGTGCTCCTGGGGGGAGCAGGCTGCAGCTGCTGATGACCTGGGGGGATTTTTCATTATCGGTGTCCCCCCCATCCACCCCGGTTCCTACGCCCATGGTTAGAGATGTTCTTAAAAAAATATTTTCTGAACATTTTGTAAAATAGTAAAACATGTATTCTGTTTGATGGATTTACAAGGTTTCTGCATTAAAGAGAATATGATTAAAGAGCCAGCTTCATTTTGTTCCATTTTTGACAAACTTGTTTGCAAAAGTTTGTTTTGGAGGACTGTTACATGTGTGCTTTGATGTCCTAAATTTGTTTTTAAACAAAAAATGGATTATAACTACCTTGGAAGGGGCAGTAAGACTTCTGCCCTTTCTTTTTTTTTTCATGTGATGATAATGATGATTATTATTATTGTGATTATTATTTTATATTTGTGTGCTTTCTTTCCTCTTCATGGAAATACTTGAGCAGTGCATACCAGTGATTGGTGAAATGTTTACACTGCAAGTGGAGAAAATGGTATTGTATTACCCAAACAAGAACAGTGTCATTTCTTGTAGAAAATATTCAGTCTTTTTTAACAAATGCTAAATGAGCTTTGAGAGAAACATAATTTCAAAATATTAACTTTTTTGTTGGATCAATTTAGCCAAATCCGGGAGCGTATTAAGATAACTGATGTAGTAACTGAACTGCTTATACTTCATTCATTGGATACGTTCCCAGATTTTCATATCAGCCAAAATATGTGGCAATTGGAGCAACACAATTTTCCCACACTTTGTGAGAGAGTTAATTCAGGGAAGCTCTTAGATGGTTGGTGAATAGTAAATCTCGAAGCACTCAAGCTTGCAGCACTCTTGATTTGGTGTAGCTTGACTAAAATGTGAGAAATTGAGAATTGCCTTTATAAGTTTATTACACCCCCCCCTTATTTTTCTCTCAACACCCCCCAAGAATAATTTACAACTGACATATACTGCTATAAACCCTGGCAAACATCTGTCTCCCTAGAGACTCATTAGCGGTGCATGCAGAAATGTACAGTTTTATCTTAGAATAAATTGTTTTTTGAAAGAAATCTTTTGTATCTGTAGCAGTAATTGCCAAAATACAATATATGTTTGTAAAATATGGATACAGTCCACCACAAGTCTCACAGTTTTGAATACACCCAAAATTTCCCCACCTGTACTAGAGAATACCATTTTTGTGTTGACTAATGTGAGGCACTGTGACATGATGTCATGATCCTGGGGCTCTGCAGGAAGAAGACAACCAGCAAAGGAAGGGGTCCTCAGCAGCTTGGCAAGTCTGAGGGGGAGGCTAGGGCTGCTGCCTGGTGTCAGGCCTAGCGAAGAAACCCACTTTAATATGACACTGCTTAGAATATCACCTTTACTTGTCTTTGATGACAGAAGTTGTACCACCTCCAATTACAGAGAAATTACCATTAGACTACATGATAAATTCGTCAGGGCATTGTAAAAGGTTTTTTGTTTGTAGTTACTCCTTGGGTAGAAATATTTGGGTAGCAGACATGACAATATAGACTGTAGGTGAAGTATTAATTGGCATCACATCTTTCTAAATGCACCCGAGTGACTGTAATACAACCAGTAGTCTTTCCTCTACCGGATTATGTTTTTGTCCTCTACATTTTAAGCCTTAACAGCAATGCTAAAAATCAAATGGTGGGATAGGGTGCAACAGGGGTACATATATTTGCTTCAAATATACGTTAGTTACACAGTCTTTTTTATTGAGAACAGCAAGCCACTCTGAGTGGGACATTGTTCTGGTTTCCAAGATTACAAAGGAACATCAGAGTAGAATTCAAAGTAAGAACATTGCAAATGACACAGTGGGAAAGAATCTGTATTATTACGAAACTGCTTTGTTCTGCAAAAGCATCGGCAACAGCATTTGAACTATTACTGCACACCTGTTCTTATAGCCCTTTTTGATCATAAGGGGTTTAAAAATGACCTCTGTTTTTTCAACCATAACCTTTTAATTTTTTTGAGTTTCATTTAAGTTTTTTTCTTTCGAATCACATATTGCAAAATTAGCTTCTGTATGGCTTCCTGCGGTTCGGTCTAGCTCCACTCTGACCCTGCTGTCGTTGGATCGCTAAAATCTGAGAATCAGGATAATAAGTTTAGAGCATGCACATGTATAAACTTCCAGAATTTCTGCAATGGTGATGGCATGACTTTTGCCAACTGCCCTTTATACCAAACACAGATCTTGCATTTAACCTTACCATGTTTGTATAATAGCCAACAATTTAACTATTTTGGAGCATTGTTATGTAAAGCATCACTTGCTACCTTCTCCTAGCTGTTTTTATTGTCTTTTTATGTTTTAAATGACCTAGATTGCAACATAGGATCATCCATGTCCCAGTTAACAACTACTATGGTCTATGTATGCAATTTGAAATCAGTGGTTGATTTAATCTGTGTATTATCTTGATTAATGTAAATATGTGAAAAACAAAAAACATAATACAATCCACACAACATTTCTCCATACCATGTATGGAATTAATATAAGATTTTGGTGTTCTTCATGACCAAGGAAATCTTTGTCAATGCTGGGAGATATCATAGTCTGTTGAACTACAATGGTAGATCTGTGAATTAAAATGTGTGCTGTCACGTCTTGAAGTGGACGCCTTGCATCAGCAGCAGAAATATTTTATAGACTGGTAATTTCATTAATACCTATGATTATAGGCATTGGTTTATAAAGCGCTGATTATGTCTCCCCTTCTTGATGTTTAGTTCCTTACTTCATTGTTTGCTTTAATTAATGCAATATTCAGTTTATCAATACATTATAAATTGTTGGATTACCTTGAAAGAGTTAAATAAAAAAGTCAAATTAGGCTTGTGTCTACAAACAGAATTAATTAGGCATAGATAGCAAGTGGCCTAAAGTCTAGGATTGAATGCTGCATTTTATGGGCTGTTTGAGGTAAATTACATTTACTCCATGGGAATAAATGGTATTAAACTGGCAAAACCTAGATTTTAATGGGTGCTTTGTCACTTCTGGCTGGGTTTATTTTCCATGATGTAGCAGACAGACTACCTATCTATCTATCTATCTATCTATATACACCGATCAGCCATAACACTATGACCATATGCTTAAATTGTGTAGGTCCCCCTTATGCCACCAAAACATCCCTGACCCGTCTGGGTATGGACTCCACTAAGTCCTGTAAATTATGAGGTGGGGCCTCCATGGATGCATCCTGGTGCCATGTGTTCTCCAGGTAAGCAATGGACACACACCCGGCCATCTGCGCAATGTAAAAAAACGATTCATGGGACCAGGCCGCCTTCTTACATTGCTCTGTGGTCCAGTTCTTATGCTCACGTGCCCATTGTAGGCACTCTCAGCAGTGGACAGGGGCCAGCATAGGCACCCTGAGTGGTCTGCAGCTACCCAGCCCAATGCGCAACAAGCTACGATGCACTGTGTGTTCTGACACCTTTCTATCAAAACCAGAATTAACTTTTTGAGCAAATTGAGCAACAGTATCTCGTCTGTTGGATTTGACCGCATGGGAAAGCCTTCGCCCCTCCGGGCATCATTAAGCCTTGGCTGTCCATGGTCCTGTCACTGGTTCACCGCTTTTCCTTCAAACCACACAAAGTGCTTCCTCAAAACACTAAATAAATAAAGTGACATTAGATACACCACTCAAGTGAAAAAATATAGAAATAGTATACATATGGGTCTTGTACACTCTTCTCTAATTTGGGTAGTTACTTCCACAGTTGTATCCATTTATATATAGTGGGAAGGAAAAACAGGGAAAAAAATCACCTAGGACGATCTATTTTCTAATCATATAAATAAAACATAGGTGATGCGATCCTACTTACTAACAGTACAGCACTAATAAGTGCCAAATGACCCTAGGGGAGAGCCCTTCATAGCACACAGATATGCAAGGTAGAAAAGTCTTCAACAAATATAGTGTAAAAGGAACCAGAGTGACCACTCAATGCCTAGCCCCTGTTGCCGTCTTCCTCTTGCTAGTACTCGGCTACAAGATGGTCTTGTCCTGAGAGTAAATATACTCATCAGGGAAAAATCTCCATATTAACTCCAAATCCTAGTATGGCCAATATCTTCTCTGATGAACTGAGACTGAATATAAATTAAATACCACTGTTGATACTTCATTAGATTAATGCTCTGTCTGTACCCAAAATGATTTTGTACTTATGGAAATGTGATTTCCTTAGAGAGTTTTTTTTCTCAAAGAACCCATTTACCTATTAAAATCTCTCCTGACTATCTCTCTGTAGTATTAAAACATGAAATGTATTTAAAGGGAACACATAAACATATACCGGTATAAACAGGGCCGGCCCTACAATGGAGCCGACTGGGGCAATTGCCCCAGGCGGCACTTTAGAAGGGGCGGCACTTTGCCGCCCCAAGCGTTTTTTTTGGTTGTTTGTTTTGAAGCGGAGGAGAGAGAGAGGGGCGCCGAGTAGTTTTCACTTACCCGCTCGGCGCCTCTCTCTCTCTCCTCTGCGGCGAGTCTCCCTGTTCAGTCTCGGTGCCGGCTTGTAATGATGAGCGCCGGAAGTGGCGTCAATTTCCTGCGCTCAGCATTACAAACCGGCACCGTGGCAGAGCAGGGAGACTGGCCGGCAGGACTCTTTAAAGGTACATACTGGGGGAGGGGGGATAATGGCGTCAGCGAAGTTTAAAATGGCGCCGCCCCCCCGGTGGCATTTTAAACTTCGCCCCAGGCGAAGTTCGCCCCAGGCGGCGTTAAGTCTTCGGCCGGCCCTGGGTATAAACACACAAAAATAAACCTCAAAATATGTGATATAACTTTTTATGCAAAACAAGTCTATTGCTCACTTAAAAACTATAAATTGAAAAACTGTTTATTGTCTTATCTAGCAACTACACATTTTCATTATCTATACCTATTTCAATGTAGCTCTTGCATAGTACTTTATATGCATGTATATTTTCCATCTTACACCCACATAACCCCTGCAGCGTCAGCTAATGACTTCACTGAAGTATTATTGATCTGTAAATGTCTATAGCTGGCCTAATAAATTACTAACTTTTAGCCAGACTACTTTCCATACCTAAAAATGGCAAATTCAGACTTAACAGGATAGGAAATCTTTACTTGTTGATCTTAGGCAACAATCTCACATTAAGATTACAAGGCAATCAATAGGCAGGTTAGTTAACCTTTCATTGTCAGGTTGACTGGAAGTATATATAATACATTTAGACCGACCTTGTACAAGATTGAAGTTTTATTATTTCTCGAATAGCTATATGAAATGTATGGAACATTGTCAGGATGACAAAAGGGAAGAAGCCTTGCTTCTGGCATATGTTCTTTCCATATAGTGTTCTTATATACAGCTGCTATCAGAATTTTGAAGGTCCAGGACAAACATAAAAGCCTTGACCCCACCACTACATTTTGTATACGCATGTGGATATGGTTGAGAGCAGCATGAAGATTTTTTTTCTTGAAAGCATGTGGTTTACTCTGTTTCTGTGTTACAGATTACATCTGAGACAGAAATTGAATATTGCTAAAAGTTCGTGTCTAGAAACATAAAGTCACTTAACCTCCACAGATAATTTTTTTTACAATATCTCACAACAAAGAAAACATATTTTCAGCATAACAAAAGCGCACATATTTTTATTGATGGATGAGCCATGTACCTTTCAGCTGTTGAAACTGCAATACAAGAGCTATTTTACCTATAACATTTAACTTGATCACACAGTTTTATTTAATTCAGGTTAATGTCTCTCATGTACAAGCAGGTTTATTTTATGGTTTTAGGGGAAGTTGGTTATTAATGAAAACAATACAATATATTTCTGGCTCATATGGTCAGAAGTGGTTAAATTGCAATGCTCCTTTCAACACCCCAACCTACATCAGTGCAGCTTCTCTTTCTTATGTACTCTAGAGTTATTTTGAGGGGGCAGCAAATTTACATTTTTATACAGGCTGTACACTCACTACTTTACATTGTAGCAAAGTGCCATTCATTTTCTCATTCATTCACACATTTCATCCACACATTAATTCATCCATTGTCTCATTCACATTCTTTATTTATTTCAATATTCTTACTAGCCCCCTTTATCACTAGCTATCTCTCCCCCTTTCTATCACACAGCCATTAATGTCTAAGCCTTGGCAACAAAAGTGAGTAAACCCCTAACTGTAAATGTCTAAATTGGGTCCAAAGTGTCAATATTTGGACCACCCATGCCAAGACAACCTCTGGATATGAAGCTGAGCACATGCATTCAACTTCTTTGGTTGACCATGGCGAGGCCTGTTCTGAGTGAAACCTGTCCTGTGTAACCGCTGTATGGTCTTGCTCATCGTGCTGTAGCTAAGTTTCAGAGTTTTGGCAATCTTTTTATAGCCTAGGCCATGTAGAGCAACAATTCTTTTTTTAAGATCCTCAGAGAGATCTTTGCCATGAGGTGCCATGTTGAACTTCCAGTGTGAGAGAGATAAAACTAAATTTAACACACCTGCTCCCCATTCACACCTGAGACCTTGACCATGAGACTAATGAGTCACATGACACCGGGGAGGGAAATGGCTAATTGGGCCCAATTTGGATAGGTTTAGACATTAATGACTGTGTGTTGAGTTATTTTGAGGGGACAGCAAATTTACACTGTTATACAGGCATACACTCACTACTTTACATTGTAGCAGAGTGTCATTTCTTCAGTGTTGTCACTTACAGTGAGATACTATAAGTGTTTGTGTGTATCACAGATGTATAAGTGATTTGGGGAAACACAAAGACGGCACACACAAGAGTGTTTATGAAACAAAGATGGCTCACACTGGTCTGGGGACAAATGTGGCTCACGCTGGGCTGTTTGGGGACAAAGTTTGCTCAGGCTGGGCTGTTTGAGGACAAAGATGGCAAGTCCTATGTGTGTAATCTGGGTGCTGGTCAGGTTCTATGTGGGCAATGTGGACACCAGGGCTAGCCTTTGGGGTGTGTAACCTGTAATCTATGCCTGTAATTTAGGGGGTTTTATCTATACATTTAATGCTGAGTTTACATGTGAATTCCAATTGATCTATACCTGGGTTTTTGTGTTATTCTGTTGACCTATACCTGCTATGCTACATTTCCATACATTGTTATTGTATACCTGCAAATACAGGATTTGTATGTCTGATTCTGTTAATTTAATCTATACATCCAATGTTGAGTTCACATGTGATTTTTGTGTTATTCTGTTGAACTATACCTGCTATGCTATGTTTCCATACATTATGTATACCTGCAAATATAGGGTTTGTAAGTCTTATTCAATTGCTCTACATGTGCAAGTGTTGTTTACGTGTGTTGTTTATTTGATCTATACTTGAACAACAGGGAGTAAGGAAAAGGGAAGTGTGGTTTAGTGAATGAGGGGACAAAGGGACTCTGGGGATGATTACGGGGGAGAGGACCTCTCAATGTCATGATAGGGTGAGAAGGAGGGAAGATTGCACTGACTCACAGTCTTCCCCTAATCTGCAGTCAGTTGGCAAACATTTTTTTGGTGTGGGAGCAGTGGAAGTGACTGAAGCTAAGGAGCGTGGAGGGGGCCCAAGGAAATGCTTGCCTAGGGTCCAATTTTTTCAATATTTGCATTGTTAGCCATCTCCCGCCACCCATATTTAACGCACGGGGCCCTTGAACTTCTAAAGCCGGCCCAGCGAGGCCGCTGGAATGTAAAATCAATGACACACGACGGCAGAGACGCCATTGTTGAATCTGTTCCGTAGCAGTGCGGTTGCTCTGCTGTATGTCTCCATGTTTGTTGTACCTAACACTGCCTATTAGGCACAGAAAATAGCCTAGATTGAGATCCAGACCAGTGACACCTATTGGGCCAAAATAGCCTAAATTGAGATCCAGACCAGTGACACTTATTGGGCCAAAATAGCCTAAATCTAGACAAAATAAAGAAATTATATATATATATATATATATATATATATATATATATATATATATATATATATATATATATATATATATAAGACAAATCTATAAGAAAATATTTAGAAACAATTAGGCAGCTACAGCCTAGTAGCCCAACTGTTTAATTAGGGACTGTACAAGAAAACTGTCCATCTTAGCAAAATGTAAACAGTTAATATCTTTCGCTCATTTGCCTGAAAATTCTTTTCAGTCAGCTAATGCTGGTAATTTTTTTGTTATTTAGCGTTAGATAGAGAAAAAAAGACGTATATAGCAGATACGCTATCTCACATTAACTGATAAGGGGTTGTGTGATCACAATAAAAATATCAGTGCATCTGATATTAGTTTCTCTTTATTAATTTGTTTTTATTTTTCCATGCCCACTGGTCTTTGTTTGTGAATTCATAGCTCAATGAATTTAAGACTGATTGGAAATAAAATGTAAATAGCCAATACAGTAAAGTAAAATAACTTGTGGGTTCATTAATCCACAAATCATTATGCTTCTTGAGTGGGTCTTCTTGTACAGTATTTCTGATTTATTTTTAACCTTTGTTCTGTGTTTACAATTCAACAGCTCAGTGATAAAACACAAAAATCATCTTGCGGTATTGCAGTTCACCTCTTGAACTTCAGTTCACTATATGTCCTGTGGAGCCTTTAAAAAACAACAACAACAACAAAAAAACATAAATCAATGCCTATCGATTGCTTTACAGTAAATCTGTAGTCTAAAAATTGGCTTTAATGCCCTTCATGTTCTACAGTTAACACAGTTAATCAGAATATATGTTACAGACAGCCTGTTACATATATATCTATAATCACATAATATCCTACTGATGGAGTCCTCAGCGTCTCTCCTTAACCCCTAGAGTAGGGGTAGCCAAACTTGTTTAAAGTAAGAGCCACATGTGATAGACTTCAGATGTTTAAGAGTGGCAAGACATGCACATTTTGTTACAAAAATCATATACGCTACCCAGGCCCGGACTGGGACAAAAAATAGGCCCGGGCATTTAAGCCTGAGCAGCCCATATTTATTTATTTATTTATTGTTAAAGCCCACCCTTCATGTACCATCTTTGCATTTAATCATTCAGACAAATCATTAACACATTCATTAATGCAGTCTCACAAATCAAGCAATTCATCCTCACATGAATTCATTAATGGTCATACGCATTCACACTACCCCATCTCTTCATCTTATCTGCCCCTTCTCACTATGTAACCCCCTTCCCCACTTCTCAATATGTACCGCCTCTATCTATCCCCTCTCCCCCTTTCTCACTATCTAACCCTCCTCTGCCCCTTTTCACTGCACCCCCCTCCCTCACCCTACTTACCTTGTTGCCGGAGCAAGCAGCAACTGCGACCGGGCCCGCGGCAGGGCAAGATTGACTTGGAGCTGCAGCTCCAGGCCCCCACCTTAAAATAGGCCCAGTCAGGACCGGACTGACTGGTCCTATATGGCCGCATTAACGCAGAGCCCCTTAAGCCCGCCGCAACTACCCCCTCCTAACTATCTACCCTCTCCCTCTTTGAAGTTCACTTACCTTTCAGGAGTCCTGTGGTGGGGGTGCAAGGCCTCTGCCTCCCAGCTCTGCCACTGTATGGAACAGTATAGAGTGATGGGAGTTATGATGTACTTTTAGAGCATAATTAGATCATGAAAAAGACATTGGAAATGGTACAGCATAACACCCATCACTCTCACGCACTTACCAATGCACACATATACCAATCCACACATATATACCAATCCACACATATATACCAATCCACACACATATACCAATCCACACACATACACCAATCCACACACATACACCAATCCACACACATACACCAATCCACACACATACACCAATCCACACACATATACCAATCCACACACATACACCAATCCACACACATACACCAATCCACACACATACACCAATCCACACGTATACCAATCCACACGTATACCAATCCACACACACATATACCAATCCACACACACATATACCAATCCACACACACATATACCAATCCACACGTATACACCAATCCACACACATACACCAATCCACACACATACACCAATCCACACACATACACCAATCCACACATATATACCAATCCACACACATACACCAATCCACACGTATACCAATCCACACGTATACCAATCCACACGTATACCAATCCACACACACATATACCAATCCACACACACATATACCAATCCACACACATACACCAATCCACACACATACACCAATCCACGCACATACACCAATCCACACACATACACCAATCCACACATATATACCAATCCACACATATATACCAATCCACACACATATACCAATCCACACATATATACTAATCCACACATATATACCAATCCACACACATATACCAATCCACACATATACCAATCCACACATATATACTAATCCACACATATACCAATCCACACATATATACTAATCCACACACATACCAATCCACTCTCACTTAATGCTTTCCTACCTTTCATTTCTTCTTTCAGCTTCTTTTCCTCTTCTTCAGTTCTTCTGTCTTCTCTGTCTTCTTCCGGGTCAGAGGGCACGGACAGCGGTGGGCGCGGCTTCAGTGTTGTGCGCCGGGATCTGAAAACAAACCCCGGCGCACAACAGCTGTTGCAGCGCGGATCACAAGGGAGCGGTATCGGAGGTCTTTAACAGACCTCCGGCTCCCTTGAGTGATTTTAAGCCGGGTTGAACCCGGCTTAAAATCACTCAAGGGAACCGGAGGTCTGTTAAAGACCTCCGACACCGCTCCCTTGCGAGCCTGCTCCTCCAGCGGCGGACATTACTGTCCGTCTCTGGAGGGGTGCCGGGTGCCGCAAGTTGGCACCCCCTGATGAGCGGCCGCCCCCTGGAGTGTGGCGGCCGCCCCCTGGAGTGTGGCGCCCTGTGCGGTCGCACACCCCAAAGGTCGGCCCTTCCCTAAGGGGCCGGGAAGCCCCCACCAGGGCCGTCCTTAGGGGTCTGCGGCCGCACAGGGTTTAAATTAAAACATCGGGGTTTTTTTTTTCAACTTTATTTAACATCCTCCATGTTAAATAAAGTAAAAAAAAAACCCGATGTTTTAATTTAAGCCTTGTGCGGCCGCAGACCCGTAAGGCCGGCCTTGGTGGGAACTTCCCGGCCCCTTAGAGTGGCGGACCCGGTCGCAGTTGGTAGGGTAGGGGCCTGGAGCTGCAGCTCCATCAGCCCCTAAGTCAATGCGGCCCTGCCGTGGCCCGGCCCACCGGGCAAATGCCCGGTGTGCCCGATGGCCAGTCCGGGCCTGACGCTACCATTCAAACGTTTAGGGTCATTCAGAAATGTCCTTGTTCTTGAAAGAAAAGTATTTTTCTCCATTCAAATAACAAAAAATGGATCAGAAATACAGTGTAAACATTGTTAACATTGTAGCTGGAAATAGCTGACTTTTAATGGACAATTCTCATTGGCGTACAGTTGCCCTTTATCAACAACTAATGGCAAGCTGTTTCCTAAATCCAAGTTTAAGTTTTAAAGGCTACGAATTTGCCAATTTCATTAGTTCGTATGAATGCCTGAAAACGAGAAGGAACCCCAATTAAACAAATGAAAACGAAGCACAGAGCTTGGAGTTTTTGTTTCCATTTTGTTGCCTTTTCACTCTCACTCACTTATATTCATGCTCTCTGAAACTCTAACTCACTCTCTAACACCCTCACGCTCTATAACACTCTCACACGCCTACTCATGCTCTCTTACACTGGCTCCGTCCTTTTGTAGAAATGCTTCTCTTTCTCTGTGAATCCTTCTGCAATATTCTGGATTCTTGAGTACTTCTGCACCTGGCCTCCATCAGAAGTTTTGAGCCCGCTTACAGAACATATGGGCTGTCCCCCAATGTCCTAGATGACCAGGGCCGGCCCTATAATGGGGCAGACTGGGGCAATTGCCCCAGGCGGCACTTTAGAAGGGGCGGCACTTTGCCGCCCCAAGCGCTTTTTTTTTTTTTTTTGAAGCGGAGGAGAGAGAGAGGGGCACCGAGTGGTTTTCGCTTACTCGCTCGGCGCCCCTCTCTCTCTCCTCTGCGGCGAGTCTCCCTGTTCGGTCCCGGTGCCGGCTTGTAATGCAGAGCGCCGGAAGTGAGGGGGGGGCGGCGTTTTAAACTTCGCCCCAGGCGGCGTTAAGTCTTCGGCCGGCCCTGTAGATGACCCTCCCTACACACCACCAGAATTTTCTCTTCTACTCATGTTTTTTGGTGGCAAAATGGCACAGACAAGCCGTTTGTTTGGGTTCAAAGATGGCACAAAGAAGCCTTTTGACTGTAAAATTATAGTCCTTTAAACAAGCCTGGATCAGGAACCAGAACGCGTAGTCAGACGAGCCAGGAATAGGGAAGTCATCTGGCGTCAGGAATCAGGACCCGAAAAGGGAGTCACACAAAGCCAGGTCATGAACAGGAAAATGAGGAAGACAGTAATGCACTTAGTAGCCAGAGCAAAACACAAGGACAATGGAATCCTGCAGGCTTATATAGGCCTGAACAAGGTGAAGTTTCAAAGAACCGCATCCAGCACATTGCGGATGTAAAACTAAGACACTTCCATTACCAGGCATGAGTAGCCTTAGACAATTAACTCCCTCCATTACTAGATATGAGAAGTCTCAGATAATTAAACCCCATCTATTACCAGGCATGAGCAGTCTCATACAATTAAGCCCTTCTATTTTCAGAAATTACCTGCACACAATCATAAAAATATCACACACATGTTACCTTGAGCTAGCTGCAGCTTACACTGAACTCCGTGTGGAGGGACTCAGGAGACAACTCTCAGCCAGTCAGGATAGTTGAGAAGTCTCTCTTGATTGGCTGAGACCTTCTTCGCCCTAGCGAGGGTTCCTCCTCCAGCCCCCTCTAATAACTAGCCAAGTGCAGAGCTTTATTTTTTTTTTTAATGGAGGGAGGCTTTGTCTCCCCCAAGCAGGCCTCCCAGGATAGCCGGGCCCCTTACAACTGTAATGGTTGAACCCCCTGATGGCGGCCCTGCTTCCGCAAAAGGGTGCAGCCATGGCATGCACCATATTGACAGCCTCTCTCCCTTCCTCCACCCTTTTGAGGAAGGGCTCTGGAAGGCCTAGTCAACGGAGCTGATACCAGGGAGAATCAGGCAAACAAAGAAGACAGAAGATCAAGATGTGGCAAGAGAAGAAGCTGAACTTTGGGAAAGAAGACAGGGACACACGAGCAGTTGGCAGATAAGCTAGGGAGACATTGAGAGAGAGCATGAGAGAGAAAAAGAGGGTGTGAGTGCATGGTCTCACTCCCAGGAGGTCTGTCTGTGATCTAAACCAACATATTTCTGAGAGACATACATTACATGTAAAAGAACTGCATGTTGCTTTTGAACTACCCCATCCTAGAGTGTCAGCTATGTACAAGATATATAGCAGGCAAGTTGGGTTTAGGAGCTGGCCTATGTAGCATTCGGTGATCACTAAAATAGTTTTCTGTAGTGTAGTGTGCTACCCATCAAATGCTAAGCCTTTCTTGTTTAAGGATATATAAGACTTTCATTAAAGATTCCGGACTCACATTTTTACTTGAACGCTGAGGCTCCATCTGCTGCTGTGGAGACAAGCCTGCTGACCACTCTGTGACCAGTATAGAAAAGTTTATTTTGTAAAAAAAAATAATAAAAAAAGTTATAACTTCGTTTAAGTAGTTATCAGGTCCATAAAGCAGGCACTTTAATAAGGCTGCTTGCTAACATGGTAATCAGTGTTGTTGCAAAAAGAGTGGCAGCATTTTACCATGTGATCCCTTGTAAGATTTTGTAGTGTGCTAGAAAAAATGGCCGATTACTGCTAACGTGCAGGGATGAATGATATTAATGTCACAGGATCTTATCACTGTAAAATCCCCTTTTAACATAAAAAAAAGCAAAAAACAACTCAATTGGCAATATGTATTTTTAAAGGGAAAGATTAATGGAAACATATCTTTTTGTATAACATAGAATAATGTATAGTGTTGTATACAGAAATATAAATTAGCATTGCCAAAAACCTATTTTTTATCTAATTTTATTTCATTGTTTCTTTTATCTGCAGACCTGGAGACTTCCATTGTCGTCATGTGACTTTAACTTACTCTGCACTCACACAACACTTTAACTTGCTTTGAATCTTATATCGGGGAGGCACTCAAGTCTGCATGGTTCCAATGTTTAGCACCTATTGAAATTAATGAGAAACTAACAAACTTTCTCAATGTTGGCTCCCATTTTATTTTAATAGCAGCCAAGACCAGGCTGGCGATGACTTAAGGCAGTTGGCTGCCCTATGACGGGAGCTGGATATGCGTGGCTGAGAACCAGGCATTTGCCCACTGTACCAGATGGCCAGGCCTGCAGACAATACAACACTACAAATGTTAGCCCTTCAACATACAGCCAAGTGACTTCTTTTTGTATACTTAGGGCTAGCTCGTACAAGAACATCATACATTTTTTCTGTCCTAATGGATTCTCTATATAATTTTGCTCTATTGGTGATTTTAGAATTGTTCCTAGAAACACCAAACTTCAATGCATTAAATGTGCTTAGTGAAGGATGGGATGCAGTAATACATTACAATAAAGAAATATTCATGATGTATTTTCATTCTGTACAGAGCAGAATCCGTATGACTTGTATTTTAGATACAAAAGCCAGTCATCATTAACCGGCAAGTGGACTGAAAAAAACAAATGACGTCTCAGGAACACATGGTGGAAAGTTTGTTATGATGCTACATTTATTTAGTTAGTTTCAGTAATATCATCTAGTCAATAATTGGGCAACTTCATTGTTTATATTCATCCTTTAGTACATCCTGTGGCGTACTATCCAGGAACAGCTGCTTTAGCCTCATCCATTAGTGCTGTGCATGAAGTTTGCAGTCACCAAAGTATGTGAATACGGTAGATTGCCCTCTTGGATAGCCTGATACTGGAATTGTAAGATTGTCAGGGTCACTAGGTAACTCTTAATTTTTCTTTAGATTGTACGCTCAAGTGAGCAGGGCTCCCTATTCAACGTATCTTTCTGTTTTAATATGTCACAAGAAAACATACCGCGTAGGAAAACATATTGCCTCATCAGTCCTTAACCATGTTATCTGTAATGCATCAATTTTCCTTTTCCTTTTTATATTGTATGATGCAATACGAACATCCCTTTACATTTTCTGGTCTTGTTTGTTTGAAGTGAACACTAATGATCAGAAATATTTTCAGCCATTAGTGAAGCATCAAGCTAAATGAAGTTCAGCTGGGTTTGTAGAGTATCTCCCCTGAGATGGGGACATGTTGGCATAGTTGCCAACACTTAAAAAAAATTCCAGGGACACCTTGCAGCACAGTTATCAATTACTTACTTAGCTCCTCCTAGTAATTACGGTGCGGACTATATGACCAAATTCACAAACTAATTTGCCCGTGCGCTCGGCTTGTCATTGCACCCACAGGACATGCTATTCCACACCCACGGGCAGAGGCATACTTAGAGTAATTAGCACCCAAGGCGGATCCTGTATGTGGTACCCCCCACACACAAAAAATCAATGTTGGCAAAAATATTTATTTGACACATTTGTAAACTGTATGTTGTTGTTTTAGTTAAATAAAACAATTAAAGTGATTATGAGCGTATCCTTGTCCTCTGCTTCTGTCTGCCATGCCCATTTGCCTAGGGTTTTCCTAGGCACCTGTACCATTGGACCCTACCTGAACATAGATCCTGCACATATTGATTAAATTTATGTTTTTGTATTGTCTACAACTGCGTGCCCCTCTGCATATTGGATTCCCTCCCAGAACGCGAGACCCATTGTACATTGGTAGGATTCTATTTGGAGGTCTATATTTATGTTGGTGTCATTCAAATGTTTTTTGAAAAGGGGTGCTGTTTCAGAAATAGGTAACTTTGAGGACAAATTATTTGCTAGGATTTAATGTTCCCCCTACATGAGCCAGGATTGTGTTTGCAACTCATCAATTTGCATGGCATGTCTGTACTCGGTAAAGATGTCATTATGGCCTCACCTGTTTGTATCACCCGAAGACTGTAATTGTGTTCTCTAACTTGGCATGTTTACGTTTTTACTGCTTGAGCCCTAAACAAATTTAATTGGTGCTTATAAATCAGTAGCTACCTACGTGTGTATGTGCACTGATGTTCAATTATATAGATTGTATCATTATATGTAAAGGAAAATACAAGTGAAACAAATATTTTAATATTATACTTCTTATAAACAAACGATTGCAATTTAAATTATATAAAATGCGCGTGATTGTTTTGCCATTAACAAAAGTGGGTTTCATTTGTCATTCATCAAAACTGCTTCAAAGGAGTGCTCTGTAGCCGGCTGAATCTGAGATTTTGCTTCTTTATATACTTATGTATATGATCAATGGTTGTAATGTGTTTCTGTGCTTCCGAAGCACATCCTCAAATTTGTCTTACTTTGCAGAACACAGCTAGGGTGTAAATTAGCCAGGGCTGTTAAGTTTCACTAGTGGTATTACCTCCACAACTGATAATTGTGTGCTTTTTAACCCCTTAAGGACAATGGGCGGTCCCTATACCCATTAAAAACAATGCATTTGTCATTAAGGGGTTAAACAATTGCTTGTAATGATTTTGGCCCTGAGTTCCATTTGATCTGCAAACACTGATGGTTATTCAAGGCAAGAAAACAATCTGTGCTGATTTACCACTTAGGCCATCTTACTAATCAGACGTACTTTCTCACCATTTTATGCTCAAATTGTATGAGTTTCTTCACGTGCTGTAGCATAACATTAAGGCTGGTTGTAAAAATCAGTAAAGTCAGTTAAATATTTGCTTTAAAACTATAATCTCAATGTCTATTTCCAATTGCCTTGCATCGTTTCTTCAAAAGCATTATTTTTTAGCCACAAAGCCATCATTTAGAAAGGGAATTAGTGAGCGATTCGACTGGTTGGACTAAATCTGTATCTCCCACTATCGTATAGTGTTTTTCTTTTGTTACGTAACTGGAGCAGAGTTATTGAACATCAACTGCATGACAGAGCCTTCACTCCTCTGGTTACTTCTTAGCAGTGATGACAATCAGGGGAGTGCTGGCACTATTCAGCCCAGGGGGTAAGTCAAGCCAAGGAGCACCAGAAGGTTCCAGTCAATGGAATTCCTAATCATTCCTACTTTTTGTGTAATATGAGGTGCCCTGGTGGAATTATGTGGCATTTCAAATGACATACATAAAAAAGCTGAAGTGCGTGGCCCCAAATTCTTCAAGTAAGAACAGCCCAGGGGATAGTTAATCCCTCACCCATGTCCACCATGCCAGACCTCCACTGAAGACAATCTTACCAATCCCAGTTTGGTATATAGCCAAGTGGATTCAAATCATTTATTAATGCATTAAACACGTAATGAGTGAGTTTATTTCCAGCATAATGGGGAATGAGCAGAATCTCAGGATAGCCTTGATCTATTTCCTTCATTTTTTAAGAAAATTTCTCAATACTTCATACTTCAAACTGATATTTTCCAACCTGTATAATACAGTTTATATTCTTTCTTCAATATAGGTGGTGCAGGATGTTTAAGGTTTAACTAAAAATCTTTGAAATCATAGAGTAAGCAGTAAGGATATCAGGTGTCAGGCACATGTCAGTTCATGGGAATACCGTATTTGCTCGATTATAAGACGAGGTTTTTTCAGAGCAAATGCTCTGAAAAATACCCCTCGTCTTCTAATCGGGGTCGTCTTCTAATCAGACCTCAAATAGAGGTCTGATTAGGAGACTAAGATCCAGATCCCCCGCACCGCTGCAGGGGACCTGGATCCTCCTGTCTCACCCGACCCCCCCCCCCATCATACACACACTTACCGGTGCTTCCTGCTGTGTTGCCGGGGCAGCGGGTTGACGTCTACGCGATCCGCGTAGACAACGTCCGCTGCAGCCGGAAGGAGGTGTGGCTAGCAGCGGGGGTTGTCTGCGTCCGTCGCATAGACCTTCCCCGACTGTCAGAGATTAGAGTTCCCCGCACCGGTGCCACACCGGTGCGGGGAACTCTGATCTCTGACAGCCGGGGAAAGTATACGCGACGGACGCATACAAACCCCCGCTGCTAGCCACACCTCCTTCCGGCTGCAGCAGAAGGCGACGTCAACCCGCTGCCCCGGCTGGAAGCACCGGTAAGAGAGGGAGGAGAGCGGGGGAAGGGGGGTGAGAGAGGGGGGGAGAGAGAGTGTGTGTGTGTGTTAGTTAAATGGGGGTATAGGGTGTGTGTGTGTGTTAAATGGGGGCATAGGGCATTTCTGGAGTGGCGTTAAGGGGGCATTTAATAGAGCACTCTGCCTCCTGAAATGCCTTATACCTCCCTATATGCCACTCTGCCCCATAATATGCCTTTTAACCCCCTAAATGGCAGAGTGGCATATAGGGGTATAAGGCATTTCTGGAGGCAGAGTGCTCTATACAATGCCTTTTAACTCCCTTAATGCCTCTCTGCCTCCTGAAATGCCTTATACCTCCCTATATGCCACTCTGCCTCATAATATGCATTTTAACCCCCTAAATGCCAGAATGGGATATAGGGGTATAAGGCATTTCTGGAGGCAGAGTGGCACATAGGGGGTCAAAAGGCATACCATGGGGCACAGTGGCATATAGAGGGTTAAAAGGCATATCATGGGCCACAGTGCCATATTGGAGTGGCAAGCCTGGGGGCAGATGTGCGTAACTGGGGGACAGGTTGGAAAATACAAGAAATAAAAACAAAAAAATCTTTTTCTCAATCATAGCTTTTATTAAAAAAAATAGTTTACATGAATTAACATTTACTGGTAAAACTTTTTTCCTTTGGGGTCGTCTTATATTCAGGCTTTTTCTTTTTTTCCTAAGTTAATATTCAGATTTTGGGGGGTCGTCTTATAATCAGGGTCGTCTTATAATCGAGCAAATACGGTATATTGTATTTGCATGGTATAGGTCAAAACAAGTATAGGAGTTATTTTCAGTGCTTCCTATCGTTTAATGCAATGCACTACAGTTGTTTAGTAGAAGATGTAAAAAAGCGGTATTAATGGCTATCTTGATCTTGAGGGTTCTGGCTATTAAAAGGTTCTGATGCGTATTACTATATATTGTATTTCTCCAATATGGTGTAAAATAGTTTTTTATGTATACTACCTAAAAGAAATATTCTCTTTAATATTCAAACGTGGTTACTTGAGTTAGATTTGTCAGTTTCCTATCGATATTAACAAATTGAATTAAACATGGCCATCCTTTTGAATAACTAAAACCACCAGTTCGAACCATTATCACAAGTACTTGACACGTAATTACAGCACTCTGCTGCTAATGCCTATACTTATTCTGTAACATAATTATCCGCTATCTCCAGGTAAATCACATTTCCTTGTCTTGGCTAGACAAGCACTGTATTTCATATATATATATATATATATATAGAGAGAGAGAGAGAGAGAGAGAGAGAGAGAGAGAGAGAGAGAGAGAGAGAGAGAGAGAGAGAGAGAGAGATTGAATGGCACATTAACAACATCTTAAATGCATGCTTACTAAAATATTTAAATGTAATGTCTCATGTGAAAAACTAAAATTGAGTGCAAATGTTATAGACATCCTAAAATCAGTACATTTCTTACAGTTAATGAAACTATGCTGCTGTTTAGAATTATACACAGGCTATTTCTGATTCACTACGAATGAATGAAACATTTAACTTTAAGACTAGCAAGTGATTAGAAATCAAAACATTTGCAACTAAAAGTTTTAGCTATCTTTTGTAATGTTGACGGCAGGGCCGGCCCTATAATGGGGCAGACTGGGGCAATTGCGCTTTTTTTTTGGTTTTTTTTTGAAGCGGAGGAGAGAGAGAGAGGGGCACCGAGTGGTTTTCTCTTACCCGCTCGGCGCCCCTCTCTCTCTCTCCTCTGCGGCGAGTCTCCCTGTTTGGTCCCGGTGCCGGCTTGTAATGCAGAGCGCCGGAAGTGACGTCAATTTCCGGCGCTCAGCATTACAAGCCGGCACCGTGGCAGAGCAGAGAGACTCGCCGCAGGACTGTTTAAAGGTAAGTACCGGGGGGGATCGTAGATTATGGCGTCGGCGAAGTTTAAAATGCCGCCCCCCCCAGCGGGGGGGGGCGCCGTTTTAAACTTCGCCCCAGGCGGCGTTAAGTCTTCGGCCGGCCCTGGTTGACGGCACACCATAATACAGTTAAGTCACTTATCGAGGAGACACACTGCAGAGAGCCCAGAACTAGTGGTCTATACAAGGTGATTCACAATACCTCTAACCTATCTATCAACACATATTGAAGGATAAGCATCACCTCTGTGCTCTATTCCATGAGACTGCTGACTGGCAAACCGTGATTGCTAAGAGAGAAAAGGATACAATTATAAAAGCATCCTAAATAAATAGGGGTATCACACATTCGTATTATCTACCCCTATGATGAAGCCGAAAAGTGAAATGCGTTAAAACAACCAAAGAAATCCTGTGGATAACAACAAAAATATGATTTTATTGTGTTTTATATAAATTATATTTATTGTGTTAGATTTATTGGAAACTACTATTGTATCCTATCTTTGGTGTTGACACCTATTGTATCAGTCACCTAAAATCAGCCTTGATCTGTACGATCAAGGCTGATTTTAGGTACAATACAAACACATTTATTTTCTTTCCAGAGGGTCAACATGCAACTGAAGCTGAATAATGGCATGGACAATAATCTTGTTACATGCCAATGTGGCCACATCTTATACAGGAAGCCAGAAGCTAAAACATGTTTACTGCAGATACACTATGGTTTTTGAGTAATACGCATTTAGTTTTAATTGAGTATAAGCAGATTCTGGTGAAAACCAGGGGCGCACCACAGCCCATAAGAACTTTGCCTATTCAGACATTTCTTTAGATCCACAGAAGTTTTAATATTCCAGTTCAGCTACAAATACCTGTCATCCAATGTTATTTAGACAGAACTTTATGAATCAGCCTTTTGTTCTAGCTTGCAAATGTTGTGTAGCACAATAAGAATATAAAGCCATCTTCCTTTGTGAGCAGAGCAATCGCTGACCCCCACCCCCACCCCCAAGGAAATACGCCGGCATGCTTCTTGGTATAAAGAGTCATGAGTCCCAGACTGACTTCTTTATGCCCCTAATTTGAAGATGAAGCAGGGTTACATAATTTTGAGTTGTGTGACCCCGCAGGAATAGAGCAGCAGCTTGCGCTATGTGTGCTGCATTGGAGACAAGCTGAGGACAACATAAGAGAGTTGGATGTGTCTGACTGGGTAAGTATGCATCTGGTTATGTGTGTGCCTGGCTGGGTTTTTATGTGTGTGTGGCTATATGTGTGTGTCTGCTTAGCATGTGTGTCTAGGTATGTATGTGTGTGTCCAGTTATGTTAGCACATGTGTCTGGGTATGTTAGTTTGTGCCTGCCTGGGTTTACGTGTGTGTCTGGTTATGCTAGTGTGTGTGTCTGGGTATATTAACATGTGTTATGTTAGCATGTGTGATTGGGTATGCTATTTCTGTGATTGGGTTAGTGTGTGTATGTGTCAGTGTATGTTAGCGTGTGTGTGACTGGGTATGTCAGTGTGAATCTGTCTGGGTTTTTGTGTGTAAATATGATGTGAGGACTGGATCCCAGTAGCGGAAACTGGACCAGAAAAGAGATCGCAGAACTGGAACCAGTGCGACAAAACCAATACGAAAGGCAGATTCAGGACCCAGGGAAAATTCGGGTCAAACACCAAACGGAAACGTCAAACCCAAACTTGTAAGACACCTCGAAGAAGAGGCCAAGCTGGGTCAAACCAAACCAAAAATCATGGGAACACGAACACAGGATGACTACACCAACAAAGGATATAGAGATTCAGCTTTTATAAAGTATGTCTGGGTTCACCAGAGGTCACAGCGGCATAAATGGAACCAGAGACGGCACTTGTGCGCACATGTGAGGTCGCTCAGGGTGAGGAAGGCCTGACCACGGCCTATTTGCAGTAGAAGTGTGGTATCTGGCAGTATTTTGCAGTTAGGAAGGTAAGTGTCTATCTGGGTATGCTAGTGTGTGTGTCTCCGTATGTCAATGCATGTATGTGTCAGGAGTGATGTTTCTGAAGCTGAAATAAATCTTGCAGCAGCAGTCACCAAAGAGGATTAGGATTTAATCACGGCAAAACTAAATACTACCATTGACAAGTTAAACTGTGCAAATTCAAAAGGGAGATTTGATTATCAACTTGACCGTGTGTACACGTGGAATAAAGCTCTCAAAAGAAGAATATATAACAAAAACAAAAACAACAAGAATCACTAAATGCAACATCAACAGAGTCTGATTCTTCAGCATCAACCTCAGCTGTGATTATTTTTTTGGCCAAAAAAGACAAGAATGGATAATAAAGCAAGCTCAAAGACCCCTGGAAACAACTATATCCAGAACCCCCTTTTTGGGCTGTATTTAAAAGTTGTTTAGATATGCAGTATTTGCTCTACTATAAGATGCACTAGGTTACACTTATTAGTCCCTCCTTTCTATTTTATATAGTCTCTCTTATTTTCTCTACTGTTTCTTTTGTTTTTTCCAGGTTGTATTTTTTATTGTTTAAATCATAATATTCATGTTCATTTATGCAGAGTTGACAAGATAAAAAAAACATGTTCATGACATCGTATTTTATTGTATACAATAATGCAGTAAAACTTTAGGAAATCTACTGCAGGGCGACAAACAATCATAACTCTACACATCTTATATTTTTATATACCAATTAGCATGGCCCAAAAAAGGTAGATATGGTTAGATATGGTCGGGCACAGCCATTTCTACATTACAGCATAAATACCGTATTTGCTCGATTATAAGACGACCCCCCAAAATCTAAATATTAATTTAGGAAAAAAACAAAAAGCCTGAATATAAGACTACCCTATAGGAAAAAAAGTTTTACTAGTAAATATTAATTCATGTAAAAAAAAATTCATATTTAATAAAAGCTATGATTGAGAAAAATATATATTTTTTTATTTCCTTTTATTTGCCAACCTGCCCCCCCCCAGTTATGCACATCTGCCCCCAAGGTTGCCACTCTGCCCCCAGAAATGCCTTAATCCCCCTTTATTTGCCACTCTGCCCCATGATGTGCCTTTTAACCCTCTATATGCCACTCTGCCTCCAGAAATGTCTTATGCCCTCCTATATGCCACTCTGCCCCATGATATGCCTTTTAACCCCCTATATGCCAGAGTGGCATATAGGAGGTTAAAAGGCATTTCTGGAGGTATATATATATATATATATATATATATATATATATAAAACTGCTAACAGCAATCAAACTCCTATCAAGCCAAGGCAGCCAGTACATGCTGGAACCTGGGGATGATAGGAGTTTGAGTACAGCCTCCCTATGCCATGCTACCACTCCCCCCTACACATCCATGCTATCACACACACACTCATTCACAAACATTTAAATACTCATTCATTCCATTAATCACACGTACACATACACACACACTCAAACCCCCTTACCTGAACTGCAGATCTCCCACTCGCAGACTTCTGCAGGGGCCCGGCTGTGCGAGCAACTTCTCTGGCCCCGCCCCCAGAGGAAGGAGGGGGAGGCAGAATTATGTGACACTCTGCTAGCTTCCTGCTGCTAATAGAAGAGACGCTGCTCGGGACCAAAGCTCCGGTAAGCAGCCTGGGCCAGCAGACCTTTTTTGAGGTCTAATTAGAAGACGACCTCGATTATAAAAAACCGAACTGAAAAAACCTCGTCTTATAATCGAGCAAATACGGTAAATAACAAAAAGGTGCAATACATAGTATTTTACAATTGGTATGTAGAAAATAAATAGTTATAGTGAAGCAAACTCAGCACTATTGAGCCACGGATCCCATACCCTTGAGTAGAGTTGAGAAAGTGTCACATCTGGAGGATAACCTCACAGTGTTTGCAGATGGAACCCAACGGCAAAGACCCAAAAAGGGGTTCAGGTAATACCGAAGCGTCACAACAGGAGGTGTGTAGGATGTAGTGTGAGCTAGATCAGGTAAGCAGGGCCGCAATCCCTTAAACACCAGCAATCGGTCCACTGTAAATGGGTATAGGTAAAGATCTTTTTTGTTGTACCCATAAAGGGGACTCACTCTGTGAATGAAATAAAGTTGCCTGTCAGAGAATACATGCTAAATGCTAAAACTCGACATGGGGGACCCTTAGACTACCTTGAAATCTAGGGGCATATAGGGTATGTCCGGGAACCCTAGATTTACCTAGATTTGAAGGGCTGTTTAGGAATAATATTCAAGAATTCATTGGGAAGAACAGTATTATTAGCAAAAATCAACATGGTTTTATGAAACATAGGTCCTGTCAAACTTATTTGACAAATTTAATTGCATTCTATGAAGAAATAAGTAGAAGTGTAGATCAGGGTGTTGCAGTGGATGTCATCTACTTGGATTTTGCCAAGGCGTTTGACTCGGTTCCACACAATAGGTTTGTATTCAAACTGAAGGAAATTGGCCTAGATGCAAATTCTTGTTCTTGGGTAGAACATTGGCTTAGAGATAGAGAACAGAGAGTTGTTATAAATGGTAAATTTTCAAGCTGGTCAAAAGTGGTAAGTGGTGTCCCTCAGGGTTCTGTTCTGGGACCAATTTTATTCAACATATTTATAAATGACCTGGCAGTAGGTGTTGAAAGTCATGTTTCTGTGTTTGCAGATGACACTAAACTAGGTAAAGTAATACAAGACGAGCGGGATATTACAGTGCTGCAGAGGGATCTAGATAGACTGGGGGACTGGGCGCACAAATGGCAGATGAAATTCAAGGTAGATAAATGTAAAGTTATGCACGGGGTACGGGGTACGGAATGCACAAGCAACCTACACCCTAAACGGTAGTGAATTAGGGGTAACGACAAATGAGAAGGATTTGGGAATTGTTATAGACAACAAACTAGGCAACAATGTGCAGTGTCAGTCTGCGGTTGCTAAGGCCAGTAAGGTATTGTCGTGTATAAAAAGGGGCATCAAGTCGCGGAATAAAGATATAATTTTGCCTCTGTATAAATCAATGGTAAGGCCGCACCTTGAATATGCTGTGCAATTTTGGGGACCTATTCTAAAGAAGGATATCATAGCACTAGAAAGGGTGCAGAGGCGGGCTACAACATTAATAATAAGAATGGAGCACTTTAGTTATGAAGAAAGGTTAACAAATTTAAATCTGTTTAGTTTAGAAAAACGTCGCCTCAGAGGGGATATGATAGCATTATATAAATATATTCGGGGCCAATACAAACCATTGTGTGGAAATCTGTTCATAAACAGGACTATGCATAGGACACGTGGTCATGCATTTAGACTGGAAGAAAGGAGATTTAGTCTAAGGCAGAGGAAAGGGTTTTTTACAGTAAGGACAATAAGGATGTGGAATTCTCTGCCTGCAGAGGTAGTTTTATCGGAGTCTGTACAGACGTTTAAACTGCAACTGGATGGATACCTGGAAAAACTTAATATTCAGGGATATAATCTTTAATTATGGGGAAACAGCTTATTGATCCAAGGAGAAATCTGACTGCCATTTTGGGGTCAAGAAGGAATTTTTTCCCTTGGTTAGTGCAAAATTGGAAAGAGCGAAACTGGGTTTTTTTGCCTTCTATTGGATCAACAAACAAATTAACAGATATAGGAAAGGCTGAACTTGATGGACGCATGTCTTTTTTCAGTAACTATATAACTATGTAACCTCTTACCTTAATAAAGTCTATGAAAGTGTTCTGGATGTGAAGTAGGAGAGTGGAAGGAAGTTTTATTGGAACTGCACGCACCACATATAATTATTTAGGAGGGGCTGACAATTTTTAGAGCCTTAATTCTTCCAAGCCACGACAGTTTTAATTTTTTTTCATCTAAAAATCTAAGATTTAACTTGTTGCCATATCGAATGTATATAAAATGTGTTTAGAATTTTAGGAGAGCGAGGCAGTTAGGCAGTTAGATAACCTGGTCAAGCCTCCACTTGAGCAATGAGCGGTTAAGGTGTAGACCAATTGCTTGTGTTTTGGATTTGTTAATTTTATGATAAAACACTAAAGAGTATTGGTGAAGCTGAGTTAGCAGAGCAGGTGAGGAGAGTTCAAGATAGAGGCTAAAATATCACCAGCAAAGAGCCCAAGGGTGATCTCCTGACCTGGCTTGAGTGGAAAACCCTTAATCAAGGGATCCCATTGTTGATGTGAAATGGTGTTGAGAGGAATCTCATCATGTATACACTGATCGGGAGACACCTTAACAAAACTACAAAACAATCAACATAAAAAAACTGACCCAAGACCATCATCAATATGAGTATTAACAGAAAAGAAGATAAAAACAACTTATTGGCCAAAAGGTCTGCCAAATGGGTGGAGACGGCCTATGTGTGAAGATGTGGGAATCAAATTAGGGGGGAGGTAGATGTAGTGTGCACTGTGGAACAGTACTGCTCTGCGTGAGAGGGAGACTGTAGGAGTAGTGGAGTCAGTGCTGGCAAAGCCATTCAGTCTGACTGAGTAGATAAATATGTGTATTAAAAAGAAGTGTGTCAAGACCGTGTGCCGCTACCATGACGTTTGGAATCTCTGGTGAATGTAAGCTCTAACGGGTCATATAAACTAGTCAAAACGTTAAACGTATCTGTTCCCAGACAAAATTACAGTGTTGCGAAGGTTTTGTGACTTTGATGTCCATTCTCTTTGGAGCTTTTTCAGCAGAGAGGTTAGATGATCAGGGGTGTTCGGTTGAGATGAAGTAGAGGTAGTTGTTATATTCATTCCCGAGGATGCTACTAAAAAGATAAACTAGATAGTCCCAGTGATAAGGGATTCCGTTACAATGAAGAGTGGACGTAATGGATGACAAACTTCTTCGGTGTTGCCGGGTGAGTTGCAAAAAAACAGTGAGCAGGATCACTTGGTGAAATTGTGGCGATAGTGTTGGGTTTGTTCTAACTCATTCCATAATTTTTTCTTTAATGTTACAGTAGTGAATCCGTTTTAAGACGTCTCTCTGGAGATTAGCCCTGATTCCTTTAGGTTTAGCAACCCTGTGACTGCGGTCGAGTCTTTTTGCTTTGGTGAAGTTCCAGAGATGGAGTTGTGTGCCAAGGCAAACGCCTCTATTCTGACTTCTAAGTCATCGGTGCGCTCCCTAAGCTGTCGATGTCTTGTTAGATTTTTTCAGGCGGTGCCCTCACATGAAGGTCTGATGATTGGTGAGGTGAATAAATGTATGAAGGGTGCAGACGGAATGTGGAATGTTTGACATGTGCAGGAGCTCCTTCTCCAAGTGCCATCCTAGCCATGCCCCCTATCTCTGCTGTTTATCTTCTTTCTCTCATGTTCCTCTCTTCTTTCTCTCATGTCTTTTCTCTTCCTCTGTTACTTATCTCCCTCCTTTCTTTCTCTCCTTTGTCCCCTCTTTGTTAATTCTCTCCCCTCTTATTTCCCCCACAACCTTTGAAAAAGTGTCCAGGAAACAGTTTGACAAAAGGTGGCAACCGTATATGGGGCCATTGTTACTATGCCATTATCCTGATGGTATTCATAGGCCTATTTTTATAATAGAAAACAAAATACAAGAAGGATCAAACACAGGCAGGCAGCAAGAGGCATGAAGGTTTGCAGGTGATTTGCAATTGCACTTACAGCTCAATTACTAAAGAAGCAAACATAAGTAGTGGAAATAAGAAGTCACAACTCCTACATAGTGGAGGTATTAATTTATGATACTGCTTTGCTACAAAAGCTAAAAAGAACATACAATCTAGATCAGAGCGGTCACCACAACATTCCAAAAGTGATGAGGCAAAGCAGATTTCCAGGGTATGTCTGCTCTGACAAAATCAAACCAACAGCTTGTCAAGCCTGTACTAAAACATGCATGGTCTCTGGCCTTTTTGAAAAGCAGCTTTACACACCTGATGTAAGTGAACGTAGGGGAATATTACATGCAGAAGATGGATGTGCCTCGGAGGTATTATACAAATTAGCTCTACAGCTTAGCCTGTCCAGGAAACATAAGGAAAAAGTGCCCGGGAGTGAACTTCTTTAGTTTTACTCTCTCAGTCTGATCAGGGCAGGCTCTCGTAGCTGTTGGCAAGTGTATGAAATAGAGAACGCATTCCATGGCCATTACGTTGTTTGATTCAGCTGATTTCCTGTCAGTTGGCTTCCAGCAACCCTGTTTACCAATGCTAATTACAATTTTGCACTTAACAATTACATAACTCATTGTAAACATCTCATCCTTTAGACGTCATACCAATGCAGTTGCCAGTACATCTGTCAGGAATATTTTAGCTGTTGCTCATGAATCTGAAAATCAAATAATTATTTACTGTACTGTAGTGGCTATGCATCCTTTCAGTACTGCAACTAACCTTAAACATTTGTATTATTCTTTACTTAATGTTGCCCTAGTTTGTCAATTCTAGTTTTTCTATACCCCTTAAATATAAGTATTGTACGAAGTACTGCGTAGGTTGTTGGCACTATATAAAAGCTAGTAATAATAATAATATTCCTATTGAAGGTAACATTACAAACATACCAGCGGTTCCTGGTATATAGAGTTCATATCAATAAATATGATACAATAAATAGTGAAGGAATGAAAGAGTGGCACAGGCTAATGTAAATGAATTAATCAAACAGGCACCGAAACATTTACAACGGGCACCAAAGTGTACAAATCCACTGTGCAAAGTTTATCAATGTGTAAATTAAACAAAAAATCAAATAAAAATAATAAATAAAAATTGCAGTAGTGGTTAAAGACATCTAACAAGTCAAACAGTAAGCAAAAAAACAAGGTTACTGTAGGATTTTATATAGTATTAAACATGCCAATTACGCAATCATGGATCCAGTAACTAGGCAGAGGAGTGGCCAAAGTGGGCATGTTGTGCATATGTCCAAGCAGATGGTTTTCAGAAGGTTGTGTATGAGTTAGACAAATGCCTTTTGTCGGGATTTCCACATTCCTCATTTAACCAAATTGCTGCTTAAGTACAGAGAACAAACTGAGATTACACATGTTAATAAAAAAAAAATGATATCTTCCTTCACAGCAGGTGTTACTGGTGCCACTTCAATTCCTGTTTACTGGACTAGTGTACTAATGGCATGGGCTTATCCCATAAGGATCACATCCAGAACCCTGCCACTTGAGGAGAATGTGTTGAAATTACATACGTATGGCAGCATCCTTCAGGAAATAAATGTGTTTTTTTTCTATATGAAACAATACTTACATTTTACAGAATAAGATCATGTTGAAGAAACAAATACTGGTTACTTTACTGATCTCTGAAAAAATAACCCTTTTTTTATTTGACTAAGTTTGTTTTGTAGCGTAGCTGTTAATGAACAGTCAATGTGTCTTATAGATTTATACAATGTATAATACACTCCTAAATCATAACACAGCATAATTGCCTGCTGATCTTTTGTAATTTTTTAGCGATAAAGTGTATTTGTAAAATAAATTCTAGTTAGTAGTTCATTAAATTCACTGTTGTTTTTGTGCCTTTAACGGAGCAAAGTTTGTTGGACCTCCCGGATACAATAATTAGCACTGGAGCTTTGCAAATGCCAAACTTCTATTTAAATGATTCATGAATTGGGCTAGAAATATGGATTTGTTATAGAAATTGAAAAGATGCAGATCATTTGAAATTCAGTATAGGGCTGCAACATTTTTTCAGGCAATCTGTTGTAGCAGATTGACATTTAGTTATTTCTGATCCAATGTTTACTCTGCTAAGAATAAGAATGATGTCAATGATATTTTTGTCTTTTCCACATTTATATATTATATGGACATAACATAGTTTTGTATTTCTTGCTTGGCCAGTACTGGAAGTATTAGTGAGCTATATGAGTGGCTCATAAATAAAATTTAAAATCTAAATTAAAAATTTATTTTTATTTTTATTTGTGCAAATGTATAATTTCAAAATTGTATTATCATCTTATAGGATTAATCCAATAGGTGTTAACACACGCATACCTGACGACTTACCCCAAATCCATATATGAGTAAGGTATTGATTTAGATTTTAAAATCTATTTAGATTTAGATATTCAAATATATGTTTAAATCTGGTATGAGGGCTCATAATTAAATTGAAGGTATTTAAATATGATAATTAATTGTAGTACACTACATTGGACATGCTTTATCTCTATAAATGCAAGAAGGTTGCTTAATTTTCACCAAACCCTTTTACTGTCTGCCTGGACAGCAGGCAGTGTCACTTTTCATATGACCTTGGATTGTCCTTTTTTGGTTTTTAATATAGGTTCATTTAACAATGAATTCCAGTAGACGATTTGAAATGGAAATTACATTCATGGCTATAGGAAATATAATTAAAATCTGAGAAAGACACATCAATAGTGTTTACCACGAATGAATGGACTTGCTCAGCAAGGAACCTCCATTTTCCAGTGGAGAATTGACTTTAACCTTTTCACAGCCAACACTATATTTCATAATTGATATTTTTATCTGCAATTATCTTTCTAGATCTGTAGGTGAAAACTGTGTTGCATAGTACACAAATTTGATTCAGGCCTAGAGGCTTGACACTCATCCTCACTCATACTCTCTCACACTCTCTCATGCTCTCATTCGCTCTCCCACTCTTCTATGTCCCTGTCTCCTTTTCTGCAGCTCCACTTCTTCTCTTGCCTCTTCTTCTGCCTTCATGTTACTATGTAAATCTAAGTGTGTGTCAGGATTTGGCTGGGAGCGTAAGAGCAGAGGCTAGTCCAAAGCGGTGTCAGTCAACAATTCAATAGGTCAGGGGCAGGCGGCGATCAGAGTAAACGGTAGTCCAGGCAAGGGTCAGGTAGCAGGCAAACTGGGTAGTCCAATAGGAACAGGAAGCTGAAGTCCACGGCCGTACAGGAACCAAAGTTCTGGAACACTGGAGTAAAGTGTTCATAGTTGAAGGTGTTTTTATAATGCTGCAGGTATGTACTCCTCCCCTGTGCTGTACAAGCTCCTTACTGGATTGGTCACAAGGCAAGGGTGAATCCATTGTACCTGGTTTATTAGTTTTGTATGTGGCCTTTATTGGTGGATAGTTGATGGGGGTTACAGATGTTACCTCCCCTCCACAGGTGTACTGCATTATGTTTATGTTTGGGCAACACCTGGAAGTCCCCCCTGGGCTTTGTAGAAACTTTAGGCCGTGGTTTTGGCGATCGCGGGTAGACGCCGCTACTACAGCCCCCGGCTTCGGGGTTTCCAGGAGACCTGCAGTGACGGAGGACAGCTGAGCAGAGCAGGTAAGAGTGAGAGGCATGACAGTGTGAAGGTATGTTTGCCTTGACCTTGCTGAAGTTATCACAAACTTCAAAGTTCAGTATTTTGTTTTGTTCTTTTTTTAACCAATTTACTAATCAGTGTTCACTATTTTTATCATTTACTATTGAATGCTGATTTTACTCTTGACATAGCCTACTTGATACAACTTACTTCTAGGTCCTGAATCATACGCAAAACCAAAATAGTCTCATTCTTCCACTGGATTTTTAAATGCAGGGCTGTCTTTAATCATAATAAGAGCTCCGGACAAAGCTCTCATAATACCCCCCTTAATCATTGGTGGGGAACATTACTGTGGGTATGGTCGCATAAACTAATAATTCTTCTCTAAACGAATGAGTCTTTATATGTTATCACAATATTCATACTGACAGTTGGCAAAAGCATTTTTGTAAGTGGTGTAATTCAATTTTTTACTTGTTATTGGGATTGTGGACAATTAAATGTAACCCAGTGCAGTTATTTTTGTCTAATAACATTACAGCTGGGTTGTCATGGATACTGACCTTTCCTTCCAGCACCAGGTTACTCGTCTCCTCTGAGCCAATCAGTATCTCAATGGGACATATGTCAGTTTGCCTAAGCTAGGGAATGTTTCTCAGCCTATCAGAGGAGAGGGTCTAGGAAGAAACTTCTGGAAGAGAGAGCTAAGCAGGGAAGTGAAGGAGGAAGAGAGACAGACTGCCCTCCCTGTAAGCAGGCCTGAAGTAAACCTGTTGCCTTTAGTGTGTACTGCTGACATCCAAGCAGTACACTGAAGTTGAAGTAGAAGTGTGCAGAGAATACAGCATGGTGCTGTATGTTCCTGAGTGAGAGTGAGAGACTGCAAGTACCCAGAGCGTCCAAGTCCTGCATCCTGAACCAGTGAGGTGAAAGCAGAGCTGCAGACAGACATCTGTGTGGGAAGACAGTTATTATTCTCAGCCAGGAGGTTAAAGGGGCAGCATCCCAGAGCTGCCTGAAGACATTAAGGAGAGGTACTTCACTAATATATATATCTATCAACATAAATATATCCTTGTCTCCCCGGGTAGCGCTACCTGCATCAAGGGCCCCAACAGTGCACCAACACTGGGACATCTGGGTGGGAAGAACACCTACATTTGGGGTGGGGAGCGGCTGTTGGCAGTTATCTGTGTTATATATATATATTCTCAGGACTGTGCACCCACTGCTAGAACTGAACTGCATAGGCACAGCAGCTGGGTCCTTATATTATAATACCTGTTTATTTTAATATATTCTATAAATAATTAGCATTTCAGTTGTGTGTGTTATTTTCTTGTGTGAAAGGGGCCATTTCTCAGTGGGTGGGTTCCCCTACTCAACATAGTACAAATCACTGAGTGGAGGCACTGTATAAAGAAAGAAGATGTCCCGATCTCCCAGCAATTGCGGAGGCTCAGGTTTCCTGTCACCAGCGTCACTGAAATATGTAACTACCAGCCTGGCAGCAGAGCAAGGTAAAAAAAGGGTTACAGATGGAGGCACTGCTGAGATGAGTCGGGACGTTAATAGAGTTATTAGTAGCATTTCGTACCCCAACTCCCTAGAAGTTTGGGAATGGGCACTGCGAAAATCTATTCCACCTAACCAGGCTGTGGCTATATGCAATATACCTCTTGCATTAAAAAGAAAAAGTTTTGATGATGCCATTCGACAGATACAAGGATTAGAGCATTTTCGTCTAGTACAGACCCGGAAGGATGAAACAGCAGGATTGGCTGTGGCTCTAGTAAGAGGCTATGGACCTCTGAACAAGGAAGATGGTCCTATGTGTATACAGTTGCCAGGGACACATATACCTGGCAGTCCTTTGATTTACGCTTATGAAAATAGCGACGATGACGGTGAAGTCAACGATGGGGATAATGACAACATTTTCAGCCCCGACTCTGATACCGAAATCCATAGTGACAGTGAGAGCGGTAGTGAAACTGTAAGGAAGCATCTTAAGCTGCCCACGCGAGACAGATCTCGAAAGAAGTATCATACCACCCCTGTTACTCACAGAAATGAGACAAGTCCATCCTTAACTGAAGTACTGGCTCAGCTGTCTAAAAGTGTTGTACAAGCATCTCATGAACAGCACTACAGGAAGTTGAAAACCTTTTCCGGTGTTATGCCTGTGCCCACAGGTGAGGAGGATTTCTCTACCTGGAAAAGTAATGCAGTCCAGATGTTAGAAGAGTGGACCTGTGTTGAGAACGTTAAACGTCAACGAATCATTGAAGGTTTGAAAACTCCAGCATTGGAATTAGTGAGACATCATCTCTTGCTATACCCTGACTCAACAGCCAATGATATTATCGAGGTGTTGAATGAAGTCTATGGAGATGATGATACAGAGGATGAACTACGTACTCAGTACTATAATACCATCCAGAAAGAAAAGGAGAAACTCCCTGCTTATTTGGTTCGCTTAGAGTTGATATTAGGTAAGCTGTTTGAAAAGAAGATAATTTCTCGAGGTGAAATTGATGCATACAGAAGAAAACAAGTACTTAGAGGGACTCGTTCACAGGATAATAGAGTTATGTCCTTAACTGCTCTGTTGCGATCTAGAGGTCCCCTTAGCTTTTCAGATCTAATAAAGGAGGCTAAAGCCATTGAGAAGGAATTCTCCTATGCAGCTAGCCAAAAGGGAATTGACACCAAAGCCTCTGGAAAGGAAGAACGGAAAACTGAGTTCAAGGAAAAGAAAGTGGATGCTCAACCCAAAGACTCAGAGAAGACTCCTAGAGCGTGGCCACAGCCCGAGAAAAGGAGAGAATTTAAGTGTTTCAACTGTGGACAAAAGGGGCATCTGCTAAGTAAATGCCCTCTTAAGGCTGGTTCTGCTAATGTAGAAGTCCTAACTATTGAACAGAGTCCTGCAGAGCTTAAATGCCAGAGGAAGAAGAAGCAAAGGAAGCAAAGAAAAAAGCTACCTAGTAAAAGTAATGATGAACTGTCTACAGATATTAGGATAGGCCCAAAGTCTCTCATATCTCTTATGGTTGAAGGGATTCATGCCTCAGCATTGCTGGACACAGGCTCCCAAGTAACTATAATTTTCCGTCCATTCTATGATGAGCATCTAAGCCATTTACCTATCTTGCCAGCAGATGATGTCAAGTTGTGGGGGTTGAGTTCCCAGGCTTATCCTGTCGAAGGAGTCGTCAAGGTGCAGATTGTGATTCCTCAGCTGGACACTGGAATGGTGTATCCTATGGATGTTGAAGCCTTAGTGTGTCCAAACCTAGGTCGACCTGGTATTCCCATTATACTTGGGACGAACACTCACATGGTTCGAGGTCTGTTGCAAACCTACCTTAAGGAAGTGGGAGATGTCTATATGAAAAGGATGGAAGAACTAGAACCAGCCCTGAGACAAGAATGTCATAAATTGGCTCTTGAGACCCAAACTGAACAGTTTCATTATTGGGGTCCCCAACCTGTTTCTCTAAAGCCTGGAGAAATTAAGTCTGTTACAGCTGTTGCAGTCTTGGGAGAAGGTATGTTTTCTGGGGATTGTCAGTTCTGCCTGGAATCCCTTCCTGAGGAAGACTCCATTAAAGGTTGGACTATTATGCCAGAAGTGAAAGACTGGAGAAGTCAGAAGATCGACATATTTGCAGTAACTGTCTTCAATCGATCTGCTACTGATATTTGTATAGATCATTGTCAGCAGTTGGGAGTTATCCACCTTCTGGAAGAGATAACCCCTCTCACTATGCTGACAGTAAATTGTGAAGAAAATTCTTCCAGAGACCTAAAGTTCAATCTGGATGGGTCCCACCTATCCCCAGAATGGACAGAGAGACTGTTGAAGGCTCTTAGATCCCGAGAAGGGGCCTTCTCTACAGGAGATATGGATGTGGGCTGTGCCAAAAGTGCCCAGCATAGCATTAGGCTGAATGATCCTGCTCCCTTTCGTGAGAGATCCCGACGAATTGCTCCTCGAGATATTGAAGATGTGAGAAACATACTTCAAGAAATGGAAGAGGCTGGAATTATTTGTGAGTCCAGAAGTCAGTATGCTTCTCCCATAGTCGTGGTGAGAAAGAAGAATGGTTCAGTGCGCCTGTGCATTGATTATCGCACATTGAATAAGAGAACTATCCCTGATCAGTATACACTGCCAAGGATAGAAGACCTCCTGAATGCCTTAACCGGGAGCAAGTGGTTTAGTGTCTACTAGTGTCTACGGTCTGGATACTATCAAGTGCCTATGAGAGAAGAAGATCAGCAGAAGACTGCATTCATTTGTCCCTTGGGGTTTTTCCAATTTACCCGTATGCCACAAGGTGTAACCGGAGCTCCAGCCACTTTCCAACGACTAATGGAGAAGACATTAGGGGATCTGAATCCAAGGGAGTGTCTGGTCTACTTGGATGACATAATTGTATTTGGAAAGAATCCCGAAGAGCATGAAAAGCGGCTGCTGAAAGTGTTAGATCGTTTACAGGCTGAAGGTCTCAAACTTTCATTAGATAAGTGCAAATTTGCTCAGAATTCAGTTACATATGTTGGACACATCGTATCCGCTGAAGGAGTGGCCACAGACCCTGCCAAAATTGAAGCAGTTGTTAACTGGCCCAAACCAAGTAACATTGAGGAGTTGCGTTCTTTCTTGGGATTTTGTGGCTATTACCGGCGTTTTGTGGAAGGCTACTCCAAGATAGCCCGAAGTCTCCACAATCTTCTGCAAGTGGAACCTGTTAAAAAGGGGCGAAAAATTCTTCACCCCAAAGACCCTATTGGGGAAAAGTGGACTTCAGAGTGTGAAGAGGCTTTTCAGCTTCTTAAAGAGAAGATGACTGAGGCGCCCGTTCTAGCTTATGCTGATCCTGACAAGCCATATGTTTTACACGTGGATGCGAGTTTGGAAGGACTTGGGGGTGTCCTACACCAACCATATCCTGAAGGGCTTAGGCCAGTGGCCTATATCAGTCGGAGTTTAACCGGAAGTGAGAAGAATTATCCAGTACATAAATTAGAGTTCCTTGCCCTTAAGTGGGCTATTGTGGAGAAGTTGCATGATTACTTGTATGGTGTTAAGTTTGAGGTGCGAACTGACAACAATCCTCTCACTTACATTTTGACTACAGCCAAGTTGGATGCTACAGGTCATCGGTGGTTAGCTGCGTTATCCAATTATGAGTTTTCATTGAAATACAAGGCAGGACCAACAAATGTGGGGGCTGATGCTCTATCTAGACGACCTGGATTGCCTGCAGCGAGAGATGAAGAGGAGTGGGTTGAGATCCCTGGCCCAGGAGTCAGAGCCCTTTGCCAAACCTCAACAGTGGAAAATGAGTGGGTAAATTTCTCAGAGTTGCGGTGTATAGACTCTCTCAGCTGTATGCCTGAAGCCATTCCAGAGGCTATGTGCCTTCCAGCCACAATTCCCCTGTGGTCCATGATTCGAATAGAGGAAAAGCAAAAAGCCCAGAACCAAGATCCTGTAGTTGGTCGTTTGTTAAGAGCTGTGAAGACTAATAATCTTAAGCTTTTGAATGATTTACCCACTGAGCTACAACAACAGTTTAAGAAGGAGTGGCGTCGATTCCATATTGAAAATAAACTCCTGTATCGTATTATACAATACCATGATCATCCTGGCAGGAAACAATTAGTCCTACCTCAAAGGTATAGAGGGATGGTCCTGAGGTCTCTTCATGACCACCATGGCCACTTAGGAGTAGACAAAACCTTTGGGTTGATACGAGATCGCTTCTACTGGCCTGGAATGAGAGAATCTGTAGAGCTGTATTGCCGGAGGTGCAGAAGATGCATCCAGAGGAAGACCCTACCTACCAGAGCTGCACCCATGGGCCACCTTAGGAGTTCGGGCCCCATGGATTTAGTCTGCATGGATTTTCTCTGCATAGAAGCCGATTCTACTGGCACCAGCAATGTTTTGGTGATTACTGATCATTTCACCAGGTACGCCCAAGCATACCCAACAAAAGATCAGAAAGCTGCCACTGTTGCTAAAGTATTATGGCAAAAGTTCTTTGTACATTATGGGTTCCCAAACCGGCTGCACTCCGATCAAGGTAGAGATTTTGAAAGTAAGCTTATTCATGAGATGTTGAAGCTACTTCAGATTGAAAAGTCTAGAACGACCCCATACCACCCTGAGGGAGATGCTCTTCCTGAGAGGTTCAACCGAACTCTGCTTAATATGTTAGGGACACTTAAAGATTGTGAGAAAAGGTCCTGGAGTCGGCATGTAGAAGCGATGGTTCATGCATACAATTGTACACGGCATGAATCCACTGGCTTCTCCCCGTATTTTTTGATGTTTGGAAGAGAAGCAAGATTGCCCATTGACATCCGCCTGGGAGTGTCCTCAGATGGAATGAACCATGGATCTCACTACCGATATGTCAGGCAATTAAAGGAGAACTTACAAAAGGCTTATGGGTTGGCTGAGCAGGCCACAGCCAAGTTGAATGAAGATAACAAGCAAAGGTATGATACTAAAGTACGTTATAAGGACATTCAGCCTGGAGACAAAGTCCTACTGAGAAATTTAGGCATTCCAGGAAAACACAAGTTGGCTGACCGTTGGAAAGACATCTTGTTTGAAGTTGTTTCCAAGATCCCAGGGATTCCCGTGTACAGAATCAAGGGGCCTGAAGGCCGGATAAAGGCATGGCACAGGAATCACTTATTACCTGTGGCTTTTCCTGAAAATAGTCAGAGTAATGGAAATGAGGGCCCTAGTATGCAACCTCCATCAACAATTGACCCTGGAGAAGGTTCTAGTGGAGTTGTTCCTGTTAGCAGAGGAGCTGCTGAATCTGGCTGTGAACAAGACTGGTGGACTTTACCCCAACCTTCTGTCCACGATTCTCCTCCAAATTGTCTGAATCCTGAAAGCCCTAGCTTTGTCCCAGGTTCCTCTGAAAGAGACTTAAGTACTATGGGAGAACCAGAGCCTCAAGCGACTGGACCCCTCCCCAACAGTGCAAGGGGAAGACCTTGTGCTGAAGATACCAGAGGACTTCCTCAGAGGAATCTGGGTCGCAGCAGGAGAAATAGAAGGCCACCGAGGTTTCTAACATATGACAACATTGGGGAACCCACCTACTTTCAGTCCCAACCCATGTACAATAAATTGATAAATGTGTTGCACGCCCTAACCGAAATTCTTGGTGAGAGTGCTTTACTGTTCTAAGTCGCTGTTCGTGTATCACGTACCATGTTGTGTTTTACTGTTTTATACTTTGCTAGGATGTTCTGTTCCTGCCAGTGGGAGGCAGGATATTTTTTTTTTCGAGGCGGAGGGTGTAACCCAGTGCAGTTATTTTTGTCTAATAACATTACAGCTGGGTTGTCATGGATACTGACCTTTCCTTCCAGCACCAGGTTACTCGTCTCCTCTGAGCCAATCAGTATCTCAATGGGACATATGTCAGTTTGCCTAAGCTAGGGAATGTTTCTCAGCCTATCAGAGGAGAGGGTCTAGGAAGAAACTTCTGGAAGAGAGAGCTAAGCAGGGAAGTGAAGGAGGAAGAGAGACAGACTGCCCTCCCTGTAAGCAGGCCTGAAGTAAACCTGTTGCCTTTAGTGTGTACTGCTGACATCCAAGCAGTACACTGAAGTTGAAGTAGAAGTGTGCAGAGAATACAGCATGGTGCTGTATGTTCCTGAGTGAGAGTGAGAGACTGCAAGTACCCAGAGCGTCCAAGTCCTGCATCCTGAACCAGTGAGGTGAAAGCAGAGCTGCAGACAGACATCTGTGTGGGAAGACAGTTATTATTCTCAGCCAGGAGGTTAAAGGGGCAGCATCCCAGAGCTGCCTGAAGACATTAAGGAGAGGTACTTCACTAATATATATATCTATCAACATAAATATATCCTTGTCTCCCCGGGTAGCGCTACCTGCATCAAGGGCCCCAACAGTGCACCAACACTGGGACATCTGGGTGGGAAGAACACCTACATTTGGGGTGGGGAGCGGCTGTTGGCAGTTATCTGTGTTATATATATATATTCTCAGGACTGTGCACCCACTGCTAGAACTGAACTGCATAGGCACAGCAGCTGGGTCCTTATATTATAATACCTGTTTATTTTAATATATTCTATAAATAATTAGCATTTCAGTTGTGTGTGTTATTTTCTTGTGTGAAAGGGGCCATTTCTCAGTGGGTGGGTTCCCCTACTCAACATAGTACAAATCACTGAGTGGAGGCACTGTATAAAGAAAGAAGATGTCCCGATCTCCCAGCAATTGCGGAGGCTCAGGTTTCCTGTCACCAGCGTCACTGAAATATGTAACTACCAGCCTGGCAGCAGAGCAAGGTAAAAAAAGGGTTACATAAATAATACATGACAGTACTAAATACTGTAGCAAAGCAGTACAACTCACTTACCCCATGGAAATTCTTAGAATCAATATCCAATTGATTATGAGCTTTGTAAGCCTTGACCTTGGAGGTTTTGGGTTATGACCAAAACTCATGTCATTCAATCTCAAGGTGTTATACTCGTATAATTCAAGAAAAAAAAAGAAATGAAATTATAAATACTTGGAAAAAATTCAGTGAGCAGTGAGATTAAGCTACAGAGGCTAAGTTCATAAAACGTAAGGCTCTTGCTTTTGCATATGGGTTGGATAAACAATAAATTCCATATAGAATTGTAATTGTCCTGTATTTCATTTTGCTCCTTCTGTTTCATTATTTGATTTTGGACCAACACATGATCTGAAATATCATAGTTACATAGTTCATAAGGTTGAAAAAAAGACCTAAGTCCATCAAGTTCAATCTTTCTACCTAACCTTCCTATTCTTGATCCAAAAGAAGGAGAAAAAAAACCCTAATTAAGCTACTAAGAATTCTGCCATTGGAGAAAAAATTCCAAGATTTCCTCAGTGTGCAACATTTAAGGGCTGCTGACCTGAATCCCTAGTCTAAAATTATTCTTGCAAGATAAGGAGACATTACGCTTAAATGTCATGGACACATGCATGCTCTGAATAAAAATATAAATAATTTATAATGGCATGAATTGCACTGATGTAGCATTTTTATAATGGCAAAACAATTATGTTTATGATAGTTTAACTTCATGTAAATCCCACTTTATATGATATAATACAAATATAATGAATTCATTTAAAGATTGCAGTGAGTTTCTCTGATAATGCACTCTTATCCCAGTACAGACTCTGTCTTTTTAGCATATGGGTCGTTTCAGCTGACATTTACAATAGAATCACTTTGCCATGTCTTTAGACATTGACATGACCTTAGAATAGGTATTGAGTAAGAAGCTGACTTAATAGCTTTATTTGGTTTACTAAAAAATGCAATATGCTTGAGGGGAGGTTGTGCCAAAAAGCTTTGCTTGTGCGCAACATTTTTAAAAACATCCCAAATTTTAAAAGCTCTGATCCTAAAATGTGATCGCATTAATATAATAGCTGCGACAGCTGGAGCAGAATGGAGACATTATACAAATTTCTCCTTGGTATCAACATGTTACAGGACGGAATACGTATACTTGACAAATCCTCCCCAGTGTGCACGACTGTGTCTAAAGACATTACAATCATGAAATTTAGATTCACAAGAAAATTAGCTGAATTCCGTATGTATGAGTTATATCATAACCAAATTATTGAGTAGTAAAGAGTTTAGATGTATTTAGAAGTATTTTATGCAATCCAAACTGACGTGCCTCATTCACCTTTACCAGGGGTGTCCTCCAGCTGCTGCAGGACTACATCTCCCATAATGCTCTTTCAGCTCAATGGCTGGCAGAGGAGTATGGGCGATGTAGTCCTGCAGCAGCTGGACACGCCGCAGGTTGGACACCCTTGACATATACTGTATATTAGATACTTCTCTCTCAATAACTTGCATTCACTTACCATATACTCTTCTTTTCAGTTGTGGATACTACTACACCCAATGTCCACACCCCAATGCCTAATATCACATATAATGTACATAATCTGTTATTTAAACAGCAGGAGCCGGAAAATTGCACAAAAAAAATGTCAATCCTCTGCAGTTGTTTTAAACATGCCACACGATACCTAGTTGGCCTAGGCAGAGACATATACATGTTTTCGCTTTCATGCATTTTTGGTGCCTAAGTGTGAACTAGACTCATACCTTGTATTTTATATCGGATTATTAGTTAAAATGTCTCTGTATTGCATTATAACCTAATATTAAATAACGGCATGCAGTTTCCCATGTTTTTTTATGTATCTTAAGACAATGGGTCTAATGCAATAGAATAAGTGTATAACCAAAACAGAAAATGCCAACACATACCTGTGCTGCATAAAGTAATTAATTTAAATATGTGTTTCAACGGCAACAACATTCAAAATATAACCCTAAAACCTATGCCCTACTAAGTAGAATTGACTGATTTATAACTTACAACCAATTCACTAGAAACATAATCAAGCTCAGTATTAAAATAATCTCACGCCGATCAATGTTTCAATACCACTTCCGCTCAAGCAATGTAAGACCCAATAACGGTTTTAATTCCAGCAAGTTGTGCAAATCAATGAGCAGATCACCCCTTATGTCCCCCAGGGTTAAATGTTTAGCACTCGTACTGCTAACACATTATTGGGATTCTTTGTGGAGGCTTGTGTATTCTCCAAGTGATTTGTGATACAAGCATTCATTACATTAAATAAATACCACTACATGCTAGCAGTTAAGCTGGCGGTATTCTTCCATGGCATGTAATGATGATATCAGATCTGCTTGCAGTGCACGAGGTCATATTTAGGCACAAGTGCTGTGGTGGCACTTTGATGAAAGATGGAAACATTGCTGTTAGTTTGTTTGCTTATGACACATTGCGCCGATACAGACTGCATCTTGTGTGAAGCAGTTCTGGATTTATTGTATGGGCTTACGGTAACTTTTTTTGAAAAGATCACAATATATTTTCTGGAGCTGTGGACTGGTATAAATATTTATAAAATGGAGACAGTGTAAATTCTCTGGAATGATGGATTCTTGGCCCTGTGCTTTGTATGTGGATGCAGCTACATTCCTCAATGTTTCCGATGCTAATTTCTGTGTCAAGCCAACATTATATCTGTTGAAAAAAATCCCATCTTCTTATTTAAACATTAAAAATATTCTACCCTCCCCCAAAAGATTTGCTGGCTTCTTCTTTAAACTAGTATTTAGCATTTGACTCACCTGATATTATTAAACTACAGCTATGAAGGGAAATATTTTTGCCATTTTTGTCATGTGGCTCTAAAATAAAACATTGGAGGTCCATGGAATGGTCATGCAAAGCATGGCAAAAACTCTCTTCTAACCCTTGCAGAATTCACTGGTCATATTGAAGCCCCAACTGCTCTTGTCGCAAAGATTAATGTCAGACAGCAATAATCATTTAAAGCCAATTATACATCACATAGTTTGGCTAATGTAGGACAGGCTGTTCCTACACAGAGAATAGAGAGTTTATCTAAAATTATCTTATCATTTTTTATCAGATTTTTATGGCTACAATGATAAAGTGTCCCAATGGAAGCCAGTCTCCATCTAAAATATTACCTTAAGATCACATCTCTCCTGCATCCGTACTCCGTACTGAATTCCACAGTGTTAATGGGCTGACATTTTATTTTTCACAGTAAAGTTGATTTGTACACATTATTGTGTGAAATAATGTTAAAGGATAGCTGGGTCCCCAGATAAGGTGAAGGTTTGCAGTTAAGATGTATTGGTCATCAGTTTTATTTATACCTTTCACAACACAGACATTGTCGAAAGTATTGATTTATTTTGGAGCAAGTGAAAGACTTTTATGATCTCCAGTTGGTGCTTTCCTTCTGAGAGTCATATAAATTAGAGTGTTTCAAGGTCTGAGACGCACTTTTTTCCATGTGTTGTCCTGGCAGGTCCTATGGCTATTGGGTTTATTGCACAAGAGCAGAAGATGCCTTGGGAAATTAAAACCACTGGGAAAAGGTAATACAGATGATGGCCTCAGCTTGAGTAATTTAGCATGGCACTACACAGTTTTTACATGCTGGAAGTGGCACCTTCTGGCCCAAGGTGCAGGTAAAGTCAAGTTTCCACATTGACCCCTTGACCCTCCCCCCCGTAACTAACATGCACCCTAGTTCACATGTTTACAGACACACACACAATCAAACATACACACTAACACACATTTGCACTGACACTTGGTCTGTGACACACACACTCATGCTAACACTCTTACATACAAACTCATCCTAACATACATACATACTCCTGTACACTCTCTCTCTTACCCTCTCGCTCTCTTACCCTTACACTCTTTTACTCAATTATGCGATAGCTATCCTTCTGCCCAGTACTTACCCATGACTTAGACAGCTCATACTGGAATTATACTCACTTTGTTCTCTATGCACATTCTTTGCACACCTATGAAGCTGTTCTTTGCTAGCCACCCTCTAGCTGTCAGATAGTGTTTTTTTGCTATATACTGACATTAAGCAGTCTGTATTCTAGACCAATATTAGGTTTATAGTGAGAGGGTCCTCATAGATCCCATGTGATAGTCGAGATATATACAAGAGCTTCTCCAGTAGCCATTAAATAAGAAAAAACATTCCTAGAACTATTCCTATAAAAATAGGAATAGCTTGTAGAACCACCTTTAGCAGCAATAACTTGATGTAATCACTTGTGATTGTGATCAGTTTCTCACATTGTTGTGGAGGAATTTTGGCCCACTTTTCTTTACAACAGTCTTTCATTTCATTGAGGTTTTCAGGTATTTGTTTATGCACTCTTAAGGTCCTGCCACAGCATTTCAATAGAGTTGAGGTTTAGACTTTGGGTAATTGCAACACCTTGATCTTTCAGCCATTCTGAATTTGCTAGTGTGCTTGGCATCATTGTCCTGATGGTATCCTATGACAGTGCCATATTTAAAGTTACTGAAGTTCAGTACAACCTATGTTAAAGTTGTATTTCAGTTCATATCAAGGGAATCTGGACACATTTGTATGGCTACTTTAGCTTAATTGAAGCTTCAATTACTCATTTGGCTGTCAATTTCATTGATTCATACAAATGTGCAAAAAACAAGGAGGGACCCCAACAAAACAAATGAAAAAGAAGCAGAGAGCTATGAATTTTTGTGTATCGTTTTTTTCCATGCTGTCTCACATTCTGTTGTGGTTATGGTCCAGCCAGCATTTAAGGTCTGCAATTAAACTGCAGGATGTAAACTTGGGACCTCAAATTCTACCTGCCAGTTGCCAAGCTGACTACACTTCTGGTTTATCCTCCTGCACCATGCCTCTGGACCTTGCTCACACTGCTTGTGTGATTTGTGGCCTACAGGATTGTGTATTCCCTGCAATTTTACATCACTATTAGACTGTATATTTGTGTGGAACCCTGACATACTCTCTAACACTCTCAATGTCTCCCTACCTTCTCCACCAACCACTTCCATATCCCCATCTCTTTTCCTGCAGCTGCACTTCTTGTCTTGCCTTTCTTGTTCTTCTGTCTTCTTTCTTTCTTCGTCCCTTCTGCCCACTACTTTAACAGCAGAGGCTCTGCCCTTTTACAGAAACTCTCTGGGAGGCCTGGACATTGCAAGAGATAGTGGAGCAAAGCAAACCAAAAAAAAAGGAGAGAGATACAGAAAAACAAGAAGACATTGTGAGAGAATGTGGGAGATAGAGTGTGAGATAGAGGGAATGAGGGTGAGTGACAACGGATTTAGTTTATAAATTGAAAACCAAGAGGGCCGTACGAAAATGAATGGGCCATTTGCCCAAGGATACAATTTAAGCGCTTCTTTTTTCCTTTCCTGCATTAGTGGAGCTACTAGAGTCATTGCATCTGACTCAATATTTTTGAGTGGCATCAACCTCTCCAACAATGTATCACCTTTCCCTGTTCAGATTCAAGATTCGATTCTTCATTAAAAGTCTATTTTTCCCCATATCCTTGCACTCGGCAGTTAAACAGTTATGAGAATGAAGAAAATGCAGTTTGACTTAGGAGAACGGAACATTTACGTATTTTTCTCAGCACAAAACAATACAAGTAATCAGGAGTTGGTTTGTACATTGTGCAGCAGATTTTAATTAGATTTTCTTTCAGAACCGTCACCATTTACAATCTCATTTTTTTTGTCAGTAATCATGTGCAATTTGTCGCAAAAAAGGATTTCCGTCATTATTAGGAATATATCTAAATGAAAAAACTCATGCAGAAAAGAGATAAATGATATTTCCCACATTTATTTCATTAATTCATTAAAGGCAGCACCTCATCATTGTTTCAGATCTTTCTTTCAACTACCTAGTTAATTAAAATATGGAAAGTAGCTCTCTCGAATACAAGCTTGGAATATTCCATTAACAGAGAAGGGGGTATCAAAAAGATTTGATTCAAGTACCAAAGCAACATTCATTCTGCAAAAATGGCAGTGCTCCTACAGATCTTGAAGAGCTAATTGAAATATAAATTTGCTTCAGTAGTTTCTCTGGTAGTGATTCTAATTTAATTCCATTTTTCAGTGCTGAATGTTCAGGCGTGGATAGTAACAAACTTACTGTTGTGATAAAAAAGGTTTGTGGAGCGGTACACTGTGTATTTCACAATTTAAATACCTGTGTAGTGTCCCTTTAACACAAATAGAGGTCATGAGGTTTGTAGTTTGGATTTTGGCTATGTTCATGTTACAATCTTGAATAGATAAACACTGACGATTAGAGCATCTGTGTGTCTGAAACAGATCACCAAATCTTTGTTGTTTTTTTTTCTTTACTTTTGATACAAAAGCAAATTGTTATATCACATAATCAGAAGCCAGATATCCTGAATGGAGCCATAGACAACATAGAATTTGGCAGCAGGCAGATGCTTTTTGCTCCATGCAATTTGTTCTACACTTTGTAACATTTGGTCCTTGGCCTTATGATTTAGACTTATGCCTCCTGCATTAGAATGGGAAGAGGCACATTTTATTTTGTTTACTACGCACAGTAGTGTTTAAGTAACATTGCTACATTATATGTGTTTGAATACATTGACCTTTTTGCCTCATTGTACAGAGCAGCAGAACACGATAAAGCTACTTAAATCAATATGTAATATTTCAAGTGGAAAGCCACTGAGCCTGCTCTTAGGGAAGTGTGGAAAGAGATTGAGAATATGGCCATAGGTCTAGCGACTAGATTCTGTGAACGGACTAATAAGGAGCTCAATGTATAAGTTACAATCCTCTGTAGGACCTTGTTTGTGCAAATGTGGCCAAGGACATGTGTGACTAAGTAACACAAACTTTTGTTATATATGTGGTAAATTTGACCAGGTTATTTATATTTATCTAATCACATATATAGACACAACTACTGCAGTTTAATATTGCTATCATTCTTTTATTGCTATAGCACCAACAAGCACTTCTTATAGTACATGCATTCAAATGGTATGATAAAACTAGAATTAACAAACTGATAGCGTTTGCAAGCTTACTGTTGTGAATTTCATTGGAACACTCCAGTACATAGCCATAACCACCTAATATTTGACCATGATGGAAATGATAACCCACAGAGAAGAAAAGGAGGCACAATCATCTCTCCATCTATAGGCCTATCTGTATTTCAGATGAGTAGTAACATTGTTGATACCTTTCACAATGTGTCGTAGAAAACTCATTCCTCGAAAAGGAGACGGTTAAGAGGGAGACCAGCTAAGACAGAGTTACAATAATCAAGGCGGGAGATAATAAGGGCATGGACAAGAGCCTTAGTAGCACGCTGTGTTAGGAAGGGATGGATGCGGGCAATGTTTTTAAGATGGAGATGGCAGTTTTTAGAGACAGACTGAATGTGGGGGGGTTAACGAAAGGTCTAATGAAACGCTGTACACCCGTCAATGTTTGCCGCAGTATATAATGACAGCAGTTACCTTGTACCACCGTGTCTGCCTCAGTATATAATGATAGCCTTTATGCTGTACTGCGATCAATATCTGGCTTAGTGTATAGTGATAATAGTTATGCTGTACCACTGTCAATATCCGGCTCAGTTATAGTGTTTTTGTTGGGGGGGTATTAAAGAAACAGTATTATATGTTCAGTAAATGTTATTTATTTAAACTTATTTATTTTATTTATGAGTAATTAATATTGTTGTTTACAGTTGACATATAGTTTACAAAGTGGTGCAACAAATACTCTTGCCAACAATATTTTTTTTGTAGGTGTCTTTACATTTTAAAGTGTGTGGGGGGGTGCCACTTACGTGATCCACTCTAGGTACACCCCTGGTCAGTACCGTACCTAGCGAGGGGGGGGTCCACCCCGGGTGCTGCTCATCAGGGGGGTGCATCCACATCAGCACCCCTCCAGAGACGGACAGTAATGTCCACTGCTAGAGGAGCAGGCTCGGTTGGGGAGATCAAGGATCTCCCTCTAATCGGTTTAAAGCCAATCAAGGGAGCGGGAGTTCTGTTAATGCACACCTCCGATCCTGCTCCTTAAAGCCCCACCCACCGCCTTCCGCACTGGAGGAAGAATGAAGAGGAGGAGGAGGAGAAAAAGGAGCTGTAGCGGGAAAAGTGACAGTGACTGAGAAAAGGTAGGAAAACATTTGGTAAGCGTGGATTAGTAAGTGTGGATTAGTAAATGTGAATTAGTATGTGTGGATTAGTAAGCGTGTGAGAGTGATGGAGTTATGCTGTATCATTGCCAATGTCTTGTTCAGTATATGTTTATGGGAGTTATGCTCTAAAGTACATTATAACTACCATCACCATATTCTATGCCAGACATTGCATTATATGTACGTGTGTAGCGCTGTTACAATCAGTCAGGAAAATTAAAAATCAAGTAACAAACCGACACAAAAGCAGAAGAGAGCTTACAATCTAGTTGATAGTGGTACAGCGTAACCTCTATCACTATACATTGAGCCAGACATTGACAATAATGCAGCATAACCCCTATCACAATATACTAAGCCAGACACTGAAGTGGTAGGCCTACATCACATCAATGTTTGGCTTAGTATATAGTGATAGGCATTATGCTGCATTATTGTCAATATCTGGCTCAGTATATAATGATAGCAGTAATGCTGTACCCCGTCAGTGCGTGCCTCAGTATATATAATGATAGCAGTTATCATGTACCACCTTCAATGTCTGCGCCAGTATATAACGATAGAAGCTATGCAGTTTTAAAGTGTGTTTGGGGGGGGTGCCACATACAGGATCCAGCCCAGGTGCCAAATACTCTAGGTACGCGCCTGCCCCTGGTTATGACCTTGTTAGATTACATGAGAACCATTCGGCCCATCTACTCTGTCCATTTTCCTGATGTAAGGACTCAAACCCTAATCAGTCCTTGGTCTGGTCCCATAGTAAGAAAAGATGTATGCCTATCCTATGTATGTTTGAATTCTCTCACTGTATTAGCCATCTGCTAGAAGACTGTTCCATTTAGATACTACTCTCTAGGTAAAGCAGAAGTACTTTCTATTACATCTCTCTTCTTTCCTCCAAGCTATACATATTAAGATCATTTAGTCTTCCCTGATCATTTTTATGCTGGATACCAGTTAAAATCGTTGTAGCCCTCATCTGAACGCTCTTCAATGTATCAATATCCTTCTGGAGATGGCATCTTCAGAACTGAACACAATACTCTAGGTGAGATCTGACCAGAGATTGGTTAAGTGGTAGAACCACTTTCTTTTTACTGCTACTAATGCCTCTCACTATACAACCCAGCACCCTGAGTGCTTACCTTTTAGTCATCAGAAATAATTACTTTTTAGTCCCTCTCTTCTGTTGTCACTGACAGAACAGTGTCACCAATGCTATATTCTGACTTGGCATTATTTCACATTTAAGAAAAACCCTCTCTCCCATGGATTTGTCTTACTTTGTATAGTTACATAGAACTTCTTCCTCTGTAAACACAAATGTGTGTAAAATATGATTTTGTAAATCATATAAAAATGGGGAAAAAATAAACAAAGCCAGTGCAAAAAAATAAGAATTAAAAAATATATATACATATACAGTATATTTGGGTATTTGTCCTGATTTCAGCAACACCTCATATGCTATAGTGTGTCATGTTTTCTTTTTCTTTCTTTCTTTTTTTATTTATTTTACTCTAAATCTATATATCTGCACTAAGAAATTTCCATCAAGATCAGATTTAAGAAGATAATGACAGAGATCACTGTCAAGGGCAATGTTTTGACAATCACAAGGACATGTATTGAAACAGTACATATTGGCTGTTGTTGATCTGTCTGGGTCTCTGGGCATTGTATTGTACAGTATATATATATATATATATATATATATATATATATATATATATATATATATATGTATATATATATATATATATATATATATATACATATGTGATTTTACTATATTTGACATACAATATGTACAGGTATGTACCTTTATTGTTATGCTGTTACTACTTAAGGAGTAAGGTCAATGCATCCGTTTAATGTCTTGCCTTTGCAACCGTACAGGTAACACATGTTGATGATTGGTCATGGCTGCAACAAAAGTCATTTAAAAAATCTGCAAAGCTAAAAGAAACATTAAAGATTCAGTATATGCCACATACATTTTGTGTCTGTCTGTTTCTGGTGTAGGCTTTTTATGTATCTTTGTTGACTTTTCTACGTTATAAAAATATCCAGAAAATATACTAAATCACGCTTAATTAGAACATTATGGATCTTCTGTTCTACTTAATCTTATCATTGGTTATGGTGAATGGAGGTGGGGATGACAAATCCTAGCAAGTCACTAAGACGTTGCGGAAAATCCATTTAATCCATTTAGATAAATATGGATGTGTAGCCTCATTTCTGATCCATTTCAATGGATTGATTTAGGAAAGATTTACACATCATTAATGAGCAACATGAAAATGCACACTATCTCTGAAAATACAGCTTGACTCAATGATAATTTAAAGGGAAAGTCCCTAAAAAATCCACGGAGCATAAAATCCAGTGCTGTATACAGAAATGTAGGTCAACATTCATAGACACTGTATTTTCTTTAAAGTTATGCCAATAAACTTCCTGTGCACCAGTTGCTCTGAACACTGCCATTGTTGTCAATCATGTGATATTTTTGATGACTTACCAAGCTCAAACATCACACTGAACTGATTCTTTATGACAATGCTAATCAAGTCCTTTTCATAGGTTTTCCTTGGTCAGAGTGTCAGGATGGGCCATTAAGACTGAGTCCTTCTTCCATTTGCCACAAAACAGTAGAATAAGGATAAGGCCAAGATAACACAGCTAGAACACACACATACAGGACAGAACATACAAATTGCTAATATGCACCTCTCTTATGTAATCCCCTTGAAGACAATTGATGTGCCAGACACGTCAGAGAAAAAACAACAATTGACATGGCATTGAGGGACACTGAAAACCCACCTCAGGACGCCTTGTGACTGCTCCGGTCACAAGCACCATAGCGAGAGATTCTGCCTCTCACAAGATGGTGATGTAGACTAAAAAATAAACAAGTTCCCAAGAGGGTCTCTCCAGACCCTCCTGAGAACTCTGAGGTCCCCCTGCAGGTTGAACATCATGCAAGTCAATGGAGCCCAGCTTACTATTCATAATGTGATTAGTAAAATAAATTAAAAAGGGAAAAAAATAAAAATAAAGGCCAGCCTCCTACCTATAGACTATGGGTGCTGGCCTTGGATGGGGGTTTTGTTTTGGAAGGTGGGCACAAGTGGTCCGTGGCGACTACTTCTTTAACCTGGTACAGAGCGCCACATTTCCCCAATCACCAGAGACTCTAAAAACTATGGAGCTCGGACACAGATTTTGAGGTACCTGCATTTCAGCGGGGGTTTTATCGGTGGTGTGTTAATCTCCAATGGGTCATGGCCAGTATTTGCACCAAGGTCTGATATCCAGCCGTTTTCGGCCAGAAGCCAGGGAACCACCCATGTTTACCATCTTTCCCACAGACTACAATAGGGACCACCTACTCGGCTGAGGTGGACCGAGTACAAATACTGAGCAGTGTGCAAAGGAGGACCTGATTGAGAACTGTGTGTGTTTTTCTGTGACTATTGTATTTAAATTACCCCCTTGTACTGTTTAAATACAGTTGTGTTTCCCATTAAACCGAGTTCCTGATTTTACCCTCAAGCATCCAGTCTCAGTTGATGTTTCTTCGAAAGGGAGGGCATTAGCACGAGGTTCAGTGGTTGGAATAGAGGAGGAGGCCAACTTTAGCGGATATACCCATTTAATGTACTAAGATCCATTACAGTGGTAACATGTAAAAATAATTCCCCAGTGATCTCACCATCAGGGGAACCATCCAGTTCCAACAAAATGTAAAAAAAAAAAAAAGAAAAAAAAGTTCAAATATATATATATATATATATATATATATATATATATATATATATATAATTTATACTAATTTTAGGAGTCCTACAATTAGTCCTAAATTAGTCCTAAAATTAGTTTTATATCTTCACAAAAATTCTGGCAAGTAAAAAGTTAAAATACTGGCATATGAAATACCCATAGGGTTTCTAGTTTTTAAAAATGTATGATCTGATATGGTAAATAAAATTGGCTGGGGTTCAACTATGTTCCAAAAAGGACATGGGCACAGACTGACCACAAGTCAAAATTCCAATTTGAAAAATGTGCACCTCCTAAATTTAGGTGCTTGGGTGGTCTCACTGAACTCAGGAGATGTTGAACCCATACTGGGGTGTTTGACAGTGACACATACTATGAGCTATAAATTACAGCTAAACATGATCATCACAGAAATGTTAAAATCATTATTTAACAAATATGAACCCTGGCTGAGATTTAGTAAATGCATATTCTGTCATGAAACAGAACCGACTATACACAGAAACCAAATAAATCAAATTGGATAGTAAAGCTTCAAGAACTAAAAATGGAGTACTTTATATGGAAAAAATCACCAATTTATATACTGTGGAAAAGCTAAATTCAGCTCTCAAATTCAAGAATACCTGTGAGATACCTGTGAGATCCCTTGGCAGCCTGAAGTATTAGTTTTGAAGACATGCTCTCCATTTTCTAGAAATAGGCTTGAGAGTTTACTAGACTTAACTTTAAAAAAAGTGTTCATTGTCAGACATGTTACATAGAAGCTATGAGAGGAAAATGATTTCAGTTGTTAGATTATATTCCTTTTCCCTGACCCATTTAATCCTTTTAATATCTTCCTGTTTGTACTGCTGTGAGGATAAGAAATCTGAACTGGTGCATTTCCCATAGAACCTGTTCTGCAGTCTCTGGAGGAGTTGTCAGAGAATATACTTTAATTTCCTGGCCCTAGTAATCTGTCCTAGTAATGGAAATTGGAGAAGCACTTAGCATCCACTGATTCATTCCATACTAACAATGTATCCTATGTAATACAGCCTGATGGGTAGTAACATCAAGCTGCCACATGGAGGTAGAGGTTATAAATGGTAATTGCATTTCTGATTGAGTATGCACTCTGCATGATGATTCCATAACAAGATGACTCCAGAAAAAGGACTCTCTTCCCTTGGCATATCGTTCGAAATAAACACATACACACAGATACATTAAAGCAAATTATACAATATTATAATATGCTTGGAAAGTGTAAGAATGTAATTTTTCTTTAAAATAAACTGTATATGTACACATGTAAAGACATTTACAGATTTACATTAAATATTTTGATTTTGATTACAAATATTATATCAATATAGATGTTGATTTCTTTCTCTATATCTATAAATCCATATTTCCTTGGATTTCTGCTACACTAATCTGTCTTTAGGAAGCTGTGGCCCTCTGTTCATTGTTGTTGGTTAGAAAGAGTTGCCTTTTTTGCTTCCAGACCCATGCCTTTTCCTTCGTTGTAAAAAAAAAAAATTAGATAATATTGTGGGTTTTTTTTAATTAGAAATACTACATTGGTGATCATTATGATGCATTGTTTTGTTTTGATGATAATATAATTTTGTTACCAATCACTTCTATACAATATCAGTATCCAACATGATGGAGAGTACGTGTTAAAAACTTTGGATTCTTCTTATTTAATAACATTTGTAATAAATAATATATAATTATGAGCTTACAGTGAAGATCGGATATACTAGGAATCTTATTTTTTTTACATTCTTTCCTTTATATTTGTAAGCATGATTTTCTGCTTTTCATTATTCACATAGTTACATTGTAATTTAGATTGAAAAAAAGACACACATCCATCAAGTTCAACCTCCAGGAAAAGGGCAAAGAGCCCACATTGAAGCCATTTCATATCATGCCTCAATAAGGGGAAAAAATATTTCCTGACTCCAAAATAGCATTCTTATTGCTATTTATTGTTAAAAAAAAATTAGAAAACCCATTGAGCCCATGTCAATTAAATTTGATAACACAAGGTGGTGAATTCCACATCTGTATTGTTCTTACTCTAAAGAATCCTTTAGCTGCTTTAGGTTAAACTATTTATACAAGTCTGAATGGATTCTTGGTGTTTTCACAGTCATTTTAATCTCCTCACAAATGTCTTTATTTGTTCAGGCTCCTAACGGTTAAGACATTATATTTTCACAATTCTTAGTCACTACTTTTATTAAATACATTTGTGAGTGCATACATACCCCAATATACTGTTTTGTCAAGCTTTATTACACTATTTGTTGTATTTGTTTCCCCACCTATATATATGCGCCCCATGTCACGGAAGCCCCTTAAACACACAGCTCTTACCATGACGTTAAGGGGGGCCTGGGCATGAAGGAGTTAATGGCCCAAAACAGTCTGCAGGCTTACTTGCCACTGTCCCTGCAGGGCTCAGAGCAACCACACCTTTACCCCACTATCCCGAAACATTAGCTTTCCTAGTTCCTCTACAGGATCTTTGCTTTTGGGTACCTCTGCTATTTGGTACTAAGGTCAATATTCCTTCATATTCCTGCTACCTGTCTGAGCCATCCCCCCTGGCTAACTGTATTCTAAGTTTTTTTATACGACTTCCAAACTCTGCCTATCCTCATGGATGACTGATGTTGCTACTAAGCTTCCTCCATGGGGGCTGTGTAGTACCTCTGATTATTCCCCTAGCCATGCCACCCTTAACCTTCAGGCTAGGTACAGTAGGTCCTAAGTAACCCTGAGACTTGAAAAATGACTCCAAGAAAGATCCTAGGTATGGTTATTGTTCTTAATAGTTGTGCTACAAAAAAAATACATTTAGGCTGAAAATCATGTTTATGGTTGCTCTTCATTTTATCAAAACAGGAAATAACACTACTAAAATTAGCATTATTCCATCAGCATACAATTGTTCAATAATACATGGTTTAAATCCACAAATAAAGTCTAGTGAATTAAATAGGCAGAGAGTTTAATGACAGAAAAGTTGAACTTTTCTGTCGATCACCCATCCATTCATATTTAGTATGTATAAACGCACAAACACCCATTTACAAAGATTCACAATGATTTTGCATTCGGGAATCCTAGAAATGAATGTGCAAAACTGTATCTACCCTAACTTGGACATTTTTTTCTTTCAAAATAGAGTCTCAAAACTTGGTTCCAATAGTTAAGAGACATTCTCTCTTAGGTGTCAGCTAGGGGCTTCAAGGTACTGTAAAGAATTGGGGAAGGTAGGAACACTGGTGCAAAGGTAAGGCTGGGGGGCTTTAGGTTACTGTAAAGAATTGGGAAAGGGGGGATGAACCTTGGTCCAGGGTAAGGCTAACCAAGACCTACAAGCTAGTAGGTACTGGGCAGAAATCAGAAACATGAAAGCACATCACACAATCCAGATCCGTAGGCAAAGCAAGGTCACAGGACAAGTTGGGTCAAACTAGAATTCTCAATTGTCATGTTTAATCAGATAACAGGAAACTGGGTAGGGACAATCTGGGTCAGAACACGACCATGTATGTAAATTCTTACAGGGACCCTCAAGCCATAACATGTGGTTCCGATCTAAACCTCTATTGTGATAGCTCTCAGAATCTGGATCTTTGTTACTGCTGAAATATGTCTTTTGATATGTATCGTTTACTCTTGCTAAGGTGTCTTAGAATAAAACCATACTGATAAAGAACATCTTGTTTGCTGAGCACCATGTACGGTGGAAACTACTATTCTTCTTTTATTGTTCAGTTAAAGAATTCACACTGTTTCAAACCTCATTTTAACTTTTGAAAAGTCTTGTGGAGAGTAACTGATCAACCTTGCTGCCTACGCTCATTAGAAATTTAATCACTATTTGTTTCTTTTGACGCATTATCAGTTTATTCATAATACATTTTGTAATATGCTTTACATAACTTTGCTTGTTAAAGTTAATCCTTCACTTTTACAATGTATATAATTGCTAGAATTAAGGTTACTGTAAAAATAGCTGGTGTGTTGTATGCAAACACATTTCAGTTAAGTGTTTATATTCTTAGATAGGATTGCTTTCAGAGTGTCTGTAGCTGAAAATAAAACACAATATAAACAGATATAAACAACGAAATATACATAAAAAATAAAATATATAAAAATAAAGATATAAAACAAAGTATAAAATATGATTCTACAGTGTCCACTTGATAATTCCCTTTGTTCAGAACTTGGATGAACATGGTCTGAATTGATTTCAATAGCGGACCCCAATTGAAACTAGACATTAACAATGCGGATAAATAATCGGTCACTGGTACAACACTGGCCATTTTAATGGTAGCTAATAATTTTAACCATCCTTTTGATCCAACATAAAGATATATATTAATTTTATAATCTATCAATAATAATATTAGTACAAATAACAAACATGCAGACACTATGCACAAAAACTTCCACCTCTTTGGCCACGTCAGTGACCAGTTACCTTCTTTCTGTACCTCTGATTTCTGTTGATATTGGTTATGTTCCATTCCCCTTTTTGACATGGTCCAGAGCACCCTGCAATCCCTTGTTTATTTGATCATTGTACTCTTCATTGATCATAAATAATTGGCTAGGAATCTTAAATTATGCCACTCGGCAGGCTTGTTCAAAATCTCCAGCAAATACATTTGCAGATTTATAAAGAATAATGAATTCCAAACACCAGTGAGAAAGATAAAATATTTAGAGCCTTTGACTGCATTCACGGTAACTTAAACTGCTTAAGTTACTGATGCCTTAAATTTTCAAGGAGAAATAGAAATCATTCTTCTGAACTGACGGACAGCATGTACTTCACTGCACATCAGATCTTTAACCATCTTACAGTTACAGTAAAACGAGTCGTTGCTGCTGAACATTTTTTTCTTTTGAAAAGCTCTTCGTTGGTATTCAGAAAAAAAAGCTGCAAATGATACCATGGGCATGATGAGAAAGATAATCTCATTGCTCATTCTAGAGGCTGCCAATGTTCCAAAAATGCAATACAGACTGTTCTCTGCAATGTTACTATTTGGTTACTTTCAAAACTAAGGCAGGGGCAATGTACTAGAGATCCGTACAAAAACAATTTAAACAAATTTGTATTACACACACTCCTTTGCCTGGCTTTTCAATGACAGGAGTAAATGTTTTTGGGATTAGTGGCTGAGGACCTAGCTTGTATCATTTTTATAATGGTGGAGGCTTGAAGGAGCTGTGAAGGTCCAGTGTGCCTTTGGAGAAGCAATAACGGTATTGTTGCTATTACCAGGAGCATTTTTTTGTTTTTCAGCTCCAGGGTCTAATTAATTTACTAATGAAGGAGTGAGGTAGCATTTAAGGCTCAAAAACAATTGGCAACTTGCTTAGAGTACTGTGGGAACTTCGCAAGCCGGGGATTTATGTTTTTGTTGATTTTACGCCAGCAGTATACAGTGTCTAATTTTTTTGTGCAGCTACTTCAATCATATAATGCAATTGTTTAGATATACTTATTGCGAGGTATACTTGCCAACATCTGGCTACAGTATGGGGCTTTTGCACACTTGGCTCTATGATTTGTTCTGTTGTTACTTCATCTTGTTACCGAATCTAGTGAAATTTAAACAAATGATGTTAAATGTTATAATTTAAATTAAATCAATACTTTTTTATTTGTAACAAAGCTTGACAAGTCAAAGGGATGTCGTTAAAATAATTAAAAGAGATACATAATTATATATATATATATATATATATATATAACAGTGAAATATTAAAGTTTAAATAATGCTGTTTACTCTCTCTGACATGGGCAATTACTTCCCCAAATCTCTTGCACCTACTGAAAGCTTTCATTGATTCATTTTTTATTGGGGGGGGGTCACATCATATGTCGGACTAACTTCTGGGACACTTGACGATAGTTCAAGGTGCCTCTTGTTAAAATGCATAAACATTCCAGCTGACTTACTCTAATACAAAGGGTTTGAGGTTGTGGATAACCCTATCAAAACATGATGGACAGAGTTGGCCTTTCCAACTAAAATATGTAGTGATAAAAAAACATGTGGGGCTACTATAGTGCTTTCCGATCCGTGATGGAATATCTGCTTACAACAAGCTTACTATTAAAGTTATCTAGACAACCATCACAGTTACTTTTCAAGTGCACAAGCCTTTTTAATTATGTGATCATGTAGTAAAAAGTCACTTAAAGTTATAGACTATAATTATAATACATATTGTTAATGAATATATTGAGTCAAGGAGTTGTAACCGCAGTTGGATAAATGTGTAACTTATTTAGAAGTGTCTATGACTTTATTTATAAACAATAAACCAATATGAACATTAAAACAGGAGAAATCGAGGCTTAGTGTGTAGGAGGTGTCAGTTACAATGGTCTAAATAAACATGATTGTTTTGCTACTGTAGAGCTCTATATGCTCAGACTTGTACAGACTATTTGTAATGACATCCAAACAATGTAGTCAATAACATACATCACCGTCTAAAGAATAAATATAGAAAAACATACAAAAAGAAATAAGTGTGATAGTTATTAAATAAAGACTAACTGCTACTTATTGTGGGAGCAACAAGACAAAATGAAAACATATGACTGTTTATGTATGGTTAATGACCACTATAGTTGAAGTTGATACCTTTTATATGAAAAATATGTAAGGTTACATAAGCTTTCGGAATCCTGGAGGTCTGTTTTTCAGCTAGAAAGATGCTTCTATCCGAAGAAGAGATCACAAGGTACTGAAAGTTAACAGTACATCTCTTTTCTGTGTTGGTCCAATAAAAGGTATCAACTACCGCGATAACAGTTTTTCTGCACATAAGTGCACATGAATAAAGAATATGCTGTACGTGTAATTAAATGTCTTCTGTTGAAGGGTGATTTCATAATTAAGGTACTCAAGATTAATCATTTCTACTAAAGCTCTTGTCTGCCTGTGATTTAAAATCTCATTTATCATATGCAATTTAATGTTTAAAGAAGAACAGCTGAGGATATATCATACCATTTACCATGGAATGATTCCAAAATAAGGAGCATTTCATTTGCCACAATTTACATGTTAGTATATTCCCATAGATGGAATTTGCTAATAATGTTTTTATGTGTTATATGTATTTTTTATTTTCCCTTTCCGTGTGAAGGTGCCTTCTCTGTCTAGTTTGTTATATCATATTTAATACATTGTACATAAATATAGGGGAATTACCCATAATGCCAAAATAGTCTATTAAGCATGATCATAGGCCCTTGACCAAGTGATGGTTATATCAGTGTTACATGGATGCTGACTATGGCTCTGAGCCTGGAGTCTAAATTAAGCCCTGTGGCACCTTAGATATAACTCTACAAAAAGCTGAACCTCAGTCTTTAAAAACTGATGACCTGCCGGTATACTATTTGTAATAGAACACATGTTTTTTCACTTACCATTTTAGGGTTATTATTACCTATTACAACAATGTCCAGATGAAGGGCATGTTCAAAACACATGGCTTCCCCAATGATCTATACTATATTTTATATGCTTCCCTGATGGCATCGCATGATGGAGAAGTATCTGCCTGTACTTCTCAGCATTGAGGAGACCATTGATTATGACTAAATCCCCAACTCCATTGGCAGAAATGCAGCCCTAAACTTACAACAAACTTCCACCATGCTTCAGTCTTGTCTACACTCATTCTTGCACCCTTCGACAGCCCTTGGGACTTTTTTGTGAAAGTGGGGTATTATTTTTACATGTTACCATTTAAAAAAATAAATATTTTTTTTTAAATTACCGTATTTGCTCGATTATAAGACGACCCTGATTATAAGACGACCCCCCAAAATCTGAATATTAACTTAGGAAAAAAAGAAAAAGCCTGAATATAAGACGACCCCAAAGGAAAAAAGTTTTACCAGTAAATGTTAATTCATGTAAACTATTTTTTTTAATAAAAGCTATGATTGAGAAAAAGATTTTTTTTGTTTTTATTTCTTGTATTTTCCAACCTGTCCCCCAGTTACGCACATCTGCCCCCAGGCTTGCCACTCCAATATGGCACTGTGGCCCATGATATGCCTTTTAACCCTCTATATGCCACTGTGCCCCATGGTATGCCTTTTGACCCCCCTATGTTCCACTCTGCCTCCAGAAATGCCTTATACCCCTATATCCCATTCTGGCATTTAGGGGGTTAAAATGCATATTATGGGGCAGAGTGGCATATAGGGAGGTATAAGGCATTTCAGGAGGCAGAGTGGCATTAAGGGAGTTAAAAGGCATTGTATAGAGCACTCTGCCTCCAGAAATGCCTTATACCCCTATATGCCACTCTGCCAATTAGGGGGTTAAAAGGCATATTATGGGGCAGAGTAGCATATAGGGAGGTATAAGGCATTTCAGGAGGCAGAGTGCTCTATTAAATGCCCCCTTAACGCCACTCCAGAAATGCCCTATGCCCATTTAACACACACACACACACCCTATACCCCCATTTAACTAACTAACACACACACACACACACACACACACTCTCTCTCTCCCCCCCCCCTCTCTCACCCCCCTTCCCCCGCTCTCCCCCGTCTCTTACCGGTGCTTCCAGCCGGGGCAGCGGGTTGACGTCGCCTTCTGCTGCAGCCGGAAGGAGGTGTGGCTAGCAGCGGGGGTTTGTATGCGTCCGTCGCGTATACTTTCCCCGGCTGTCAGAGATCAGAGTTCCCCGCACCGGTGCGGCACCGGTGCGGGGAAGTCTGATCTCTGACAGTCGGGGAAGGTGTATGCGACGGACGCAGACAACCCCCGCTGCTAGCCACACCTCCTTCCGGCTGCAGCGGACGTTGTCTACGCGGATCGCGTAGACGTCAACCCGCTGCCCCGGCAACACATCAGGAAGCACCGGTAAGTGTGTATGATGGGGGGGGTCGGGTGAGACAGGAGGATCCAGGTCCCCTGCAGCGGTGCGGGGGATCTGGATCTTAGTCTCCTAATCAGACCTCTATTTGAGGTCTGATTAGAAGACGACCCCGATTAGAAGACGAGGGGTATTTTTCAGAGCATTTGCTCTGAAAAAAACCTCGTCTTATAATCGAGCAAATACGGTACATTTTTAATTTTATTATCCTAATCACATTGTGATTAGTGAGCTGGGCTCCATTGAGAGTTCTCAGGAGGGTCTGGATAGACCCTCTGTGAACTCATTGATTGACAGTTGACACCATTCACTGATGGAGCTTGTGGTTGCTCTTCGGAGGAATCACAAGGCGATCGAGGCAGGGGGTTGTGTTACTGAGGCATGTCAGCAACACCAATTATGCTTAGGAAGCTGAATGGGTTGTGAATGGGTTAATCATACATCTAACTATCTACCTACAAAATCCCTGACTTTGTGCACGTGTACCTAGAAGAACTGATGCTGTTTTAAAGGCAACGGGTGATAACACCAAATATTGATTTAATTTAGATTTTTCTTGTTCAGCATTGTATTTTGTTAAAACCCCCCAAAAAATAATATGTCAAATTTTCTAATTGTAGTGATCATGGGGGATTAAGGAATATTACATAATTTGCCCTATTAAGTCTTTGACGGAGGCAAGTATGGAATGTAAGAAACTGAAAACATTTAATAGACATAATAATTAATCTTTGAATAATCTTATATTTTCCTCGTGCCACAAATAGTTGCCAGTTTATGGTTAAAAGAAAAGGGGATTTGGCAAATAAACATTGTTCTAAGGCTCAATTAAGGAACAAGCCCACCTGATATATTTAATTTCAACTGCTGAATGGAAAAGTACCCATGGTGATATGATGTCCCCCTTACTGATAAGAGCAAGCAATATAGCTCAGACAGATGACTTTATACCAATACATGTTCAGTGACCCATGAGGGGTGGATGCTTTGCAACCTTTTTACAAGATCATTCAGAATGAATGGATTCAATTCATAATAATGGGAAGGAAAATTGCATTGGCACCTGGGAATAGTCTAGATCACCTGCCACCAACCGGAAGAAAATAAGGTTTTGTGCTACTAATGAGAATATGCAACCCTGTAGTCACCTAGCTTGAAAAAACATTAAACTATTCCTTAGTACAATAGATACTGGGAAGACATTTCAGGGAAAGTGAAGTCCTCAAATGTATCAAAATCTCCCAGAATAACAAAAGGCAATTTACGAATTATAAAAATATTTAATTTGTTGTAAAATGAATGGAAATGTTTGCTTTTTATCAAATATTTTATTATTCTATGAGACAAGGTCTTATTGGGCATAAAATGATTCAGAATGCAGCATTTGATTCATTGTCAGCGTAATAAACATATAAAGCCTTTTCACGGCCATGAGAAGGCCACAGTTTTACAATTCTAAAACGTCTGATGTCCTATCTTTGCTGCAATTGTTATTTTAAAAGGTCACTCTGCATACAGGCAACACTTGGCATTCTTCTTAGGACATTCATACAGTCAGTACAATGCAGGCTAACTGCTCCGTTTAGTGGGTACCTCTTGTATTGTGGATTGGAAAAGTCAAATTAGTTCTGGGTCAGTATACAAGGTAATGAAAGTTTTATAAACAAAGAAAAAAAAAGAAACAAAGGTTAAAGGTTAAAACATATCTTTTCTTTTGGGCAGTATAACCTTTAAGCTAAAAGCCTTCAGCTCCATCTGGAAAGATACTATAAAGAGAGTACTCAAGTTACTGTTCCAGTTGTCCAGGAATACATTCTAATTATAGTAACAGGCCTCGTTTTTTAAAGGAAACAAATCTCAAGTTATAAACATAACAAATGGTAAATTATCGAGATCCTAAGGCCAATTGAAGCTAAAATTCATCAAAAAAACCTCCTGTGTATATAGTGACATAAAAAAACCTGAGCCACACTTAAAATTGTGTTGACGACCCTCCCTATGTACATACTTTGTTTTGCATCTGAACGGATCGCACTATTACAGTGTAAACTAATTACTTGCCTGTTTTGTAGGCTCTTATAACAACCCTTGTAGATCTTTCTGGTTTTTTGTTTTTTACAATCTAACAGTGTAATGGCTGGTCTATTGGGTCCATTTTTGTCAGTCCTCAAAACTTCAGGACTGTAGCAAAGGTGAGGTGAGAGAGGCACTCGCCTCCGGCGCAACTGCGAGAGGGAGCACAGCCGCCCGATCAGCAACTGCAGCCTGCAGGACTGTTTGGGGAGATCACAGACCTCCCTAACCAGCCCAACATTAAGTTGGCACGTGTGAGTGTGCTCCTTGTCACCATAGGCATCGCTACAGGAGGGCAAGTGGGGGCAATCCCCCCCCTACATTATTCCTTACGACCCTTTTTGCCCCCACCGAATTTGGAACCTCCTGCTGCAGGACCAATTGGCACATTGCCATCTAAACGCATGGGCACACTGAGCAGTTGTCCAAGGGCCCTGCATTTTAGGGGCCCCGTGGCGAATCACATTGCTGCCAGCAAACAATAGAATATCTATAGGGTAGGGGGCTAGCAGAGTAGCCGCCATCCCTGCGCTGGTCTTCAGGGGAGTGCCGAGGCAGCTAAAAGATTGTGATCTCTCCAACCAGCCCTGATTATCCAGCATACGCGCTGGTCTAGGTAGGAGGTGTTTGATGAGCAGGACTGGTTGGGGAGATCACAATCCCCCTATAACTGGCCCAACATTAGGGAGCTAGAGGTCTGTCACTTCAGACCTCGACTTCCGTGCTCCTTAATCACTATGCGCCAGCAAATTATGCCAAGCGATGGGATATGACGTTATACCCCCCCCCCCGCTCTGCATGAATAGTGATTAGGGAGCACTAAAGCAGAGGTCTGAAATGACAGACCTCACGCTCCCACTACAGGATGGAGGATGAGAAAGATAACAGATTGGGAGAAAAGGTGTCCCGAGGGAGGCACTGGTGGATTCCTGGATACCTGCCTGCCCAGTCCCCTCTTATGTCTAAGTAACCATGCACTCACTGGAGGGCACAGGGTGAACGGGAAACCCTGTCTGGTGTGCCCTACCCAGACTCCCATGAATTAACCGGTTATGGAATTTCCGCTGACAATTGGAGCTACGGATACCCTTTGTCCCACCATGTCACTTTTTTGAGGCTACATTAAGTTTGTGGCGGGCAAAACTTGGTGGTTCTTACGGTGAGGGAGCTTGTTTGGGAACCCTTTTTCTATCACCAATCTGTAGGACTGGGGTTTACCCAGTCGCAGCTATGGAACTCTGGCACTGCTACTGCATGGACTATTCCCAGGGAAGTTTCCGACGCTGTTGCTTAGGGACCCAACCTTCAGATCCCGTCACGTTTTGGACCATAACATCTTAATGGGGCTTATAGAGAATATTCTTGCCTGGGATCCCACTTGGTCTAGGCACCACTAAAACAAAGTTGAATTCAGGAGCATTTGGGGTTGACCAGGTGTAAGGCACGTACCGCCCGGCGTACGGTACGTGCCATTCAAGGTCCGGGACTTACCTCCCGTGGCAGACCGTGTCTGCTCGCGGCAGGCTCCCGGTCCCTGTCGCCGGCTCGGGCAGTCTGTTCTTCACTCCCCGCGTCCACGCGGGGAGCTGGGGAACACACCGGCGACGCGGCTCTGGTCCCCACAAAGGGGGCGGCGCTCCAGCACGCCGCCCTAAGTTCCTCTCCTCCTGCTAACAGTGTGCAGGGGGGAGGGGGAGGAGTGGGGATAGAGGCTTCCCCTGGAGGGACGGCACCTCTGGTGCCGTCTCACAGGAGAGAGATGGTTGGGGGCGGAGCAGAGGGCGGAGATCCAGACGTGACGTCAGACGCCACGTCTAGGATCTCAATAAAACCCTCAAGCTCCCTTATGTCGGCGCTCAGATATTCTGAGACGCTCTGTGCCCTACACAGCGTCCCCAGTACTGTGCTCCTTAACCTATTTGTTTCCTGATTTGATCTGTTACCTGACCCTTGCCTGTGACCTGTTTACGCTACTTTGCCGCCTGGACCTGACCCTTGCCTGTGACCTGTTTACGCTACTTTGCTGCCTGGACCTGACCCTTGCCTGTGACCTGTTTACGCTACTTTGCCGCCTGGACCTGACCCTGGCCTGTTACCTGTCTATGCTATTTGGAGTACTGCCTCTACCTGATTTTTCTACTGTGCCCTATCTCTACTACTCTGGATATTTCGGTTACCACCAGTAGTCCTGCATTCTGGGCTCCTTCTACCCTGCTAATACAGACACTTGCTGGTGTCTGACACCAGGGTAATGCAATTTTGAGTGACCTCACAGTTGTAGCACGGCTACATTGAACAATAGGCTGTAGCAGTATAACTGAGTGGCGTCAGCATGTTTGAATGTGTGTCTGGGGATGTGTGTCAAGACCTGGATCCAGAGCCTACACTAACAGACACTAACACCAACACAACTAGATGCTCAGTACTAACACACACATTCAGAAACTCAACACTAACACAAACAGACAAACATACCCAGATACTAAAACTAACACAACCAGTCACACACATACTAACATATCCAAAGACACGTGTTCACACACTCACATATCCAGACACACACACATACTAACACTGAAGACACGTGTTTATACACTCAAATACCCCCCTCATATACACACTCACAAACATACCCAGATACACACATACTAACATACCCAAAGACACATGTTCAGACACTAAAATGCTTCCATACACAATAACATACCCTGACAAAGACACACATTCATACAATAAACTACTCATATACACACACACTAACATACCTAGCCATAAACACACTAACATGCATAGAAAGATGATAAAAGATAGAAGATGAAGAATACAATGCAGAAGAAGATGCAGAAGTGGGCAGCAAAGAAGTTAGGGAAACATTTATAGAATGTGAGAGAGAGCGTAAACGACAATGAGAGTATGACAAAGTGAGAGTATGAGTGAATGTGGCCACACAAATTTAAAGTATACAGCCTTACTTAACATATTGAAAGGTTAAACACATGATTCCTTTCCTCTGATACAATGTTATACAGAGATTGTTAGGCGAATAATGTTAGGCAATACTAGATAAAATAGTTTTATTTCTAAGTAACCCTTAGGAGCCTCAGATGTAATGTTACCCTTGAAAGGCTAATTCCACCACACTGGTTCCATAATGAAGCCTGCCAAATATAGCATAGATTCACAAAGAACCCATACCACGTACTTTGTCAATGGTCTTCTCAGTGGGATGCTGGTTGGCTCACAGATTTCACAGATTTTTGTTCTCTTAAGGGTTTTATAACATCTATAAATCAGTATTTCACTTTCATTGCTCTTATTCCAGCCAAAAATTGCAAACTATACTATATTTTCCATAGCTCTACAATTAGAAAAGTGTTAAGATTCAATACAGCTTGAAATGTGGTAATAGCAGGAGATCCTGTACTATGATATTAAGGATTAAAAGTATTATGGTATATACCATAATACACATATATATGTTGTAAACTGTTCCAATTCCAGGGAAAAAAAGAAATGTCGGTGCGCTAAGCTAGTCACAGGCTCAAATAATACAAATGTGTAATACGAGGCCTACCAAACAGGTGTAAGGATGCTGCAAGAAACAGTGTATTGGCTGTACAATGTATACAAAAAACAAAAACTGTCTGTGCTTCTTACCCTAATAAAGTTGGCAACAAATATATAAACATAATATAAATGAGAGGTTTTGGTTATATGAATTGGCCAAAGCATAATTAAGCTCACCCGCCACGTCAAGGCACACTCTCAATAGGGTGAGAACCTACTCTCACCTCCTACGTAGTGGACACACAAAGCAGTTTATACTGCTACCAAAACCTTATTAATGTATTGGGGGAGGTGCAATTAAACTGTTCCAATTCCAAACTGCAACTTATAATAATGTGAGCATGCACTTATAAAACTTTATATTTTACTCCACATACAGATCTGATATAGGAGGTATAAAAACGGCAGCATGTACAAAATACAAGGTAAGGGTATAGGTATAGGCACCATGCCCACCAGTGAGGCTCTTCGCCCCACCCCTTTGAAGATGCAATGTGAAGCTCAAGGGAAGAGTTCCTTGTGACGGGGAGAAGAGCATGTTGGAGGAGAGCAGTCTGCAGGGGAAGGAAGCCAGCAAAAAAGTACCGTGTTTGCTCGATTATAAGACGAGTTTTTTTTCAGAGCAAATGCTCTGAAAAATACCCCTCGTCTTATAATCGGGGTCGTCTTTTAATCAGACCTCAAATAGGCCTGACTATGAGACGACTAAGATCCAGATCCCCGCAGCTGCAGGGGACCTGGATCCTCCTGTCCCTCCCGCCACCCCACTTACCGGTGCTTCTGAGTCCCCGGTGCGGGGAATTCTCTCTGACAGTCGGGGAAGGTCTGCGCGATGGACGCAGACAACCCCCGCTGCTAGCCACACCTCCTCCCGGATGCAGCGTAAGTTGTCTACGCGAATCGTGTAGACATCTACACGCTGCCCCGGCTGCATGACAGGGGAGTCAGAAGCACTCGAGTGTTACATGGGGGGCATAAGGCATTTCTGGAGGCAGAGTGTTCTATGTAATGCCACTCTGCCTCCAGAAATCCCTTTTTAACTCCGTCTACGCCACTCTGCCTCCTGAAATGCCTTAAACCTCCCTATATGCCACTCTGCCTCATAATATGCATATAGGGGTATAAGGCATTTCTGGAGGCAGAGTGGCACATAGGGGGTCAAAAGGCATATCATGGGGCACAGTGGCATATAGGGTTAAAAGGCATATCATGGGGCACAGTGGCATTTAGAGGGTTAAAAGGCATATCATGGGGCACAGTGGCATATAGGGGGTATAAGGCATTTCTGGGGAAGATGTGCATAACTGGGGGGGCAGGTTGGAAAATAGAAGGAAATAAAACCAAAATATTTTTCTCAATCATAGCTTTTATTAAAAAAAATTGTTTACATGAATTAACATTTACTGGTAAAACTTTTTTCCTATAGGGTCATCTTATATTCAGGCTTTTTCTTTTTTTCCTAAATTAATATTCAGATTTGGGGGGTTGTCTTATAATCAGGGTCATCTTATAATCGAGCAAATACGGTAAGTATTAAAAAAATACTTAGGGTCATAGAAGGGGACCCATATTCAAAGGAGGGTTGCCTTGGGGCAACAATTAAACAATATAAAAAGGTTACGGCTGAGGGTTATAAGCACACAACAGGGTGGTTGGGGCATCACATAAATCAATACAAAAAGGGGGGGGTTGTTTACAATATACATGTATGTGGGGGGATCAATACACAAGGGAGGGAGGCTGGTTGGGGACATTACATAAAAATCAATACACAAGGGTGTGGGGGCATAAATGCACAAAGGGAGCTGGATGGGGGCACAAATACACATGGGGCAATACACAAGGGTGTGTGGGGCCTGGCTGGGGCATCAATACACAAGGGAGCAAACACACAAACAACAAAGCAGTGTGGAAAGTATTTTTTATGCTTTGTTTAGCTTAACCAATCCTGATGCGCGGGTGTTGGTGTGGCAGAGCCTGTACTGGTATGTGTGTATGGGTGTTGGTGTGGCATAGCCTGTCCTTGTGTGTATGTGTTTGGGTGTCGGTGTGACAGAGCCTGTCCTGGTGTGTGTGTGTTTGGGTGTTGGTGTGGCAGAGCCTGTCCTGGTGTGTGTGTTTGGGTGTCAGTGTGGCAGAGCCTGTCCTGGTGTGTGTTTGGGTGTCAGTGTGGCAGAGCCTGTCCTGGTGTGTGGGTTTGGTCATCTGTTTCCTGGTGCTTTACTTACTGTAGGAATAAATAGAACTATGTAATTTCTATTTATCCAGAAATAAAATGCCCTCCTGAATTTGTAGTCACTTCAGAGGACATCATTTTCAAGGCCCAGAAATCAGTGGGAGGAAAAGTAAAGGTTTTATGTTATTCACTTTATTTCAATCTGCATATTTTATCAAAAAGGATCAGTGGCACTAAATTGTGACCTCAGGCATCCCGTGTATGAAGACTTTTTTTAGTGTACTGAGGTACTCCCAATTCCATCACATAAGATTCTATCCTAGATTACCTGCCGAGCACTGATGTCATCTTTATTCAGTACATATTGATGCCGAGGAGTTAAGATTCTGTCTATTTTATTTATTTCCATAAAATGGCCACCAAAATCTTCAGCACCAGGCCCGTGATGCTCTTAATCCAGCCCTGCCTCCAGTGTGCATCAGCTAGGTTAAATCCAGCTTGTACCCACAGTGTGCTCCAGCCTTGTGGTTTTATTTGGCTAAACTTGTTGGTTTGTGGATTGACTTTGTTATACTGTTTAAGTAATTTAGTATAGATAGAATGACATATAAAAGTTGATCAAAAAACTGTTTGTCCACTGCTTTCTCATTATCCCAAATTAACCCTGTATTAATATGCATTAGCCTGATGTAGAGAGGAGCTTGGACACTCACAACATTTCCTAATATTTGGCTCAATACAATAATACCAATACAATTGTTTATCGTCCCTTGTTTGTAATCTGTTAACTGATGAATATATACAGTCCATTTTTAGAAACCAAAGTATAGCTATGTTGTGTAATAATATTTCCCAGAAGTAAAGAACGTAAGCAATTCTGTTAAATTATGGATGTATTCATGTGTGCGTGTTATTAAGCAAGGAAGATTCTGACACATCCTTGCTATGGGCAGCCTTATATTCACACTGTCTGTGTGTATGGAGACTGCAATATACACATGTACAAACAGGAGTATTTGGAATGTTCACAAGCATGTCAATGTTAGGATTTAAAATATTTAATAAAGCAAACACATGAAGCACTTAAACCAGATCCCCTTGCTCACTATACCTAGAGTATTATCAAACGCCTCACTGATGACAACCAGGAGATACCTTATTGGTGTTCTCTTATTCTTCATATGATTGCACAAACTGTGTTGGTAGCATCTGAGCCAATAATTTTGCACCTTTTCTCTTTGGAATGCGTTGGGATGTCAACTGGGAGCCAGGCAAGCCAGGCCTTCCAACATCGGTGCACTCACAAAGCTCCTTGCTGAATGAGCACAAAATCCCACAGACACAAACACACACACAATCTTGTGGAAAGCCTCCCCAGAAGAATGGAGGTTGTTATAGCTGCAAAGAGGGGCCCAACTTTATATTAATGCCTTAATGAATGAACTTAGAATGAGATGTCCAAAAAGCTCATATAGGTGCGATGGTCAGGTATCCACATGGTAATATATTGTATCATGTTACTTTAATATCTTCTCCATGTTTAGAAAGTGAACTATCAACACTTATTAAAAATATATTTATTCTTAATGTTAAAATTTAATATTAGTGTAAATGATATGGAATCCATCTTTGTTATAGCAGGGGAGAGAATCCTGTAAAAGGACAGTTAAATATCTGCTAAAGCTAAAAAAAGCACAATGAAAGATAGTGGAAAGTGTATGGTTTAGAATGACACAGATTAAAATAGGTTACCCTCGTGTCTGTGTTTTCAGGAGACAGTGCCCGAGACCTCTGACAGTTACAGACCACTAGAATGGGTGCTATAGGATATAGCTGGGAAATGAATGGAAACTATGCTAAAAAAATAATTGCCAAATATCTGAAAGCTGTCACAGCGAGGTTGGAGACACTGATGCAGGTAGAACACAGGGAGAAGACAGGTTCAAGGTCAAGCCGAGGTTGGGTTACCAGAGGTCAGAATAAACAATAACCACGCCGGGGTGAGGAATCCAGAGGTCAGAATAACAGGAACAAGCCATGGTCAAACACTAAAGATGAAAATCAAAAAGTGCACTGAGGAGTAGCACTATGCAACATAGGCACAACCATCAGAGGGCAAGGTCTAAATGTCCCATTAGAGGGCAAGGTCTAAATGTCCACTGAAGGTTTATAAAGGGATGGGAAGTGACTAGGCACCAATGGGGTTTTGGCACCAATATGAAAAGTCTGACGTCACTTCCCATCTTGTGGAAGCTGGTGGCCATCTTGAGTGTGGCAAGACCTTAACCTATAAGTATAGGTGCCTGCAGTTCTTGGTCTTGCTACCAGAGTGCATGCAGAATATAGAGTATCTTTATTCCATTAAGTCATTTAACACTATGGATGTTAAAATAGTTGAATGGATAAAGTTAGTATTGAATGAAAAGAGGTTGTAGTACTTTTTGTTAGTGATTTTACAAAAGGTCTTGATGGTAAGGTATGTCTCTAGGCAAATGATACAAACATTTGCAACACAGCACACCCACCCAGGGGAAGAACTCCAATGACAAATTAGTTAAATAAATTATATGAATAGTCGAGAATGTGGCAGCTGCACTATGATGTTGAAAAATTTAAAATAATGCACTTGGGATGTAAAAAACTCAAGGTAGTGGTGTGGACAACTTGGCCTTAGGTTACAATAGTGGAGTCTCCGGAGGGCAGTCATAACCCCTCACTGGTAATAGTAGGAGAATACATGGCTGACACACTCAGAGGTAATATGTGCAGATTTTGCTTGTGGGGACCCAGTGACAAGCAGGTTTAGATGTAAAGTAAGAAAACATTATTTTACTGACACAGTGGTAAGAAAATGGTACAGCCTCCCATGAGAATAGGTAGAGGATAGTACAGAAAGGTAATTTAAATATGCATGTGATAGCCATAAAGCTATCCTGAATCTAATGTAAGACCAATAGCTGATTAAGGCCTGAATCTAAATCAGACAAAATGAGCATATAGGAATAAGAGCTGAAGATTAGGGCTTATTTTCTACTTTTGGGGTCTCCATTGGGTGGAGGAGTATGTTTCTGGCTTAAATATAGTAGGTTTGCCTCCATAACTATTATTTTGTCAGTGACTCCTCTCTAGCATGAATAATCCTACCCTAACTGAATTAGAATTTTTCCATTTATTGATACTGTTACACTTGGGCCACAAAGGAGTTTGCTAACAAAAAAAAGTGAATTCTGGATGAAAAATGTACTCAACACATTAACTATGCATTATGAAACCTGCCGGCACGCACCTGCATAATTTATAGTTAATATGAGATTACATTTTTATTTCATTGCAGCACACCTGTATTTTACAATTTAGAGACCAATTTCTGATGTAATAGCAAATTCATCACATTGCAGAATCCACACTTTTTACCCTTGAAATATGTTTGTTTTTTCATGTAATGTATCCTGTAGTTTTTGATGATCACTGCACTTTTTGAACATTTATAACAGCATATACAAAAATATAAAATATACTGCTACATGGACTTGTAGACAGGATAACAATGTTCGATCAATAGTATTAAATTATTATAATATTATTATAATAATAGTATTATAATAGTTAAATAATATTGTTGATGCACTGTATTGGACACAGAACATATTGAATGTGTGCATTAAATCAAATCTGCTGTGACACAGATTTATGCCACATTTTGGTCTATCTAGAAAGTACATTAAATTCTGATTGAAATAACATGAAATACTGTAGCAGTCAAATATTAGGTGATGTAGCTATATATTACAGTATTTCCGTTTGAGTAACCTTAAAGCTTCATCATTTACATAAACATGATTTGCACCATTTCCTCTCTGTCTCGCCTCATAATTTGTATGACCTGACAAGGTAGCTCATTAAATGTGCAGAGCCACATTAATCAGCAAATAACATAATTATAAGCTATGTAAATATAACTATATACCAGCCTCATAGAATACAATAAAGCTGTGGAGCTTAATAAGTTAATGCATTTTAGTAATACTCACAAAATATCAAGATTCCATTGGAAAATACTACACGGCTCCTGCTTTTCCTCTTTATCAACCTAAAATTATTTGTGATTACCTCCTATAAAACCAAACAAATCAATAAAGTCAGAGCCAGCGCTAGTGTGACTCCAGCACCCCCTAATCCATGTAGTGTATTTACTTGGTAACTTTTGTGCTAACCTTATGGCAGTGCTCCCCAGTCCAGCTCCTCGGCCTAGGTTGCTGTGGTATTGCCAATGGTAGTAATAGCTCTAAGTATGAGTGACATATTCTGGCTTGGGCCAACTAGTCTTATGTCTATGGTGGAAATTACCCTATCATAAAACTGGGGGCAGATCATCCTCAGGCCTCCCTGCATCTTCCCGCACAATGGGCACGTTTCAAGGGAGATTTCTGACCTCCCCAACTGGCCTCTTCACAATATGGAAGTTGTGTTGCGCTAGCACAGCCTCCATAAACTGCATTAAAAGGCCCTGTCCACAGATTGCCAAGATATGACAGTGGAGGGGATGGCTGGGGGCACTGCCCTGTGCCAGGCCTAGGGCAGTGCCAAATATATCGCTGCTGAATACAAATATTTTATAATACTGTTCAATATTAAATATTTAATTATTAAAGCTTAGCACACATCATACCTCAATAACATAATTTGATGAAGCATCTCATAAAAGTGAAATATTCACTTTCTATTGTCTCATGGACAGCATTTAAATGAGATCACTTAGCACCAGCCCAACTTAACATTATAGGTCGATTATTATTATTATTATTTTTTTTTTTTTTTTTTTTTTTTACTCTTCACATAGAATGCTAAAGTAATGGAAACCACATTTTTTTCATAAGATGTTCTTAATGCATCTATCTATACTGTCTTACAAATCTATTCAATCTCATCTATTTACATCTACGTTTAATCACAATGTCCCCTACATACAAACATTTCTATAAAACCCCCACCTGCTATGCAAATAAAAAGACTACAAAAGCCAAGTGAGTCTGCATCATGTGTCCAATGAGTCTGCAAATAATTCATAATCAGGCTGCCTATTAAAAAACCATCAGTTGAAATATGTACACTTTCAAGAGGGGAATGTGAACGAGTAGGTACTTGCCCTGATTTTACGAAGCTCAATCCTTTCTGAAGGTTTCTTCCTGTCCATTAAGCAGATGTGTCTTTAGTACTTCATACTACCATGTGTAATTTTCTTTTTCCCTTCATTGACTTATGTTCCTTATTCACTTTCCTTCCCTATCTGCATTGTGCAACATGTCTCAGTGGCTGGGAATCAAAATGTGTTAATGTACCTTTATGCAACTTATATTTGTCTGTATTAATGTATTCATACATAAGCCACTTATCATGGGTTGAGTCATTTACCAGATTTATTTATGATGGACATGTGGTAGACATTATACATGAAAAAACAAAACAAATGCCTTATTTCTTTGGTTGGTGATATCTTCAAGGTGGTGGTTTAGACTAGTGACCGCTCATCAGATATGCCAGTCATAAAAAGCATGTTTCAAGATAACACAATTTAAAGACAAACATCAAACAAACTGTGAATTTACAGACCACCTAGAAATGGAGGCACAAGAAGAAGAGAGAAATTTGTTTAATTCAGGATACAGAAATAATTTGTCATGCAGGGTATCCCATTGAATGCCACTGAACTGTAAATTGTGCCATAACTGTAAGAATATGTTCCCAACAGTTAAATGGAACAAAAAGTTAGAAAAATCTATTCTGTATATCTTTTAATAATATAATTTTATGATGTTAAAAAGTTTTTTTAGGTGATATTTCCTATTACTATAAACAAAGTACAGATATCCTGACATATTATAAACAAAGGTAACCATTTTGTGTCAGAGACTTGTACATGTTTGAAAAGCTAAAATAAGACAGCACCTCTTACTGCCTCCAAAAGGGTTAATGGTTACTTCATGTTCTGTGTAGTTTGGTAAAGGTTTGTAGGAGGTGGTGCTGCTAGTGCAAAGGAGGAGATTAAGCTATCATGAAGTGGAAACATTTCCAATACAGGCACTGAACATATGTTTGAGGGTAGCCCGCGGCGAAAAAGGTTTAAAAAGCCTTTCAACTACAGTCTTTTAAAACAAAAGAAAAGTCCTTTTTTTAATATCAGGATGCAGGAATACATACTTTTCCACCTGCACAGCCGCACTTTCCAGCCATCTGGCAGAAACCATTGTGCTTTTGCTTCCTTCAGATAATAGGGAAAGGGTATTTTAAGACCTATAACTTTCTTTCTCCCTAGAAAATACTTTTAACTGTTTCACTGCTTGGGGAAATGGAAAGGGTCTACACGGTATTCTTCTGGACTGGATTTAAAATGTTCACTCATATAGTTCATTCGGAAAGTCATTTTTGAAACCATAAATATAAAATAGAAATGAAATTCAACTGTGATAAATCATCAGAAATGCAATATTACTGTTAACAATTGTATAGCCTTCTAGGACTACTAAACGTACACCTGGAGATATAGCAATATTATATTTTCATTGTTTTAGAATTATATCCCGTAACATAGATGTCTGAATATGATTTAAAAGAGATAACTCACGGGTGTTGATACTGAGGAAAAAATGTCTTGCATTGGGACAGGCTACCAATTTCCACTGCAGGGGAAGCTATGTCAAATGGCTTAAAATATATTATTCACATTTGTTTCACACATACTTTTCCAAAAAGCTAATTAGATACTAGTAAATAAGGATGTGACATCTATGGAATTGCTTCATTTCTTACTATAAATCTGCAAGACAAAAATATATTGCCAGTGGTCATATTCTTCAAATCATAGCAGCCATCCTGCACTTATAGCCAGCCCCACTTTGTAAGGAACATGACCGTGGCATTGTTGATTTGTGGGCCCAGGCCTAGACACCTCATCCCCCAACTGAAATTACACACACTGACACTATGAGTTAGCCACATTTTAATATGTATTGGGAAAACAGATGAATAATCAAATCATTCACAACAATAAAGTCATTGCCCACATTCCAACAGATTACAAACAGCATCCCTCATTTCCTCCACAAGTTGCCCACCGACAATGACACCACTCCCCATACATAGAGCAACCCAATAAGAACTATAAACCGCCAAGACAGGAGCATACTGAGATGCCCTTGTCCCACACCAAGTTCTGAGCCATTGACCAGCTCAATACCACCAACACCAAACATAAACCAACCTTCCACTGAAACTTAAACAACGGTTCCATCCCTACCTTACTCCTATGCCTCACCATGAGCCCAGCCCTTGACCCCTAACCCAAAGTACGGTCCCTCCAGCTCCCTGACCCAACCCAACAGACTACGTTCGGGGACCTATCAAAGGGGTTGCCCTTGCCTCCTTTACTTCCCAGAAACATTGCTAGAGGATCTGGCTACCAGGTAACCTGACCGGCCCCACGATGAGCATAGGGTCTTTGCATTAATTATTAACCTTAACTGAAAAAAATGTGTATGCATTTACAAGCTAAAGCTTAATGTGAAACAATTACCATTATTCCATGCTAGGAGTCAATCTGGTTGATTGGAAGTTTCAATTTTACAAGTTGATATATATGCTGTCTTCAAACCTGCATCAAAAGCAAATTGGAAATTGTCAACTAGCAAGCACTCATGTCAGCGCAAAGTGATCCTCATTTCCTGTGCTAAGATCACTCTGTGTGAAGTGATGTTCTACTGGGGTGCAATATTGCTCTTCCTCGTGGCTTTTGATAAAGCTTTTGTGCAGGTTTATTCTGAGATGTAGCTTAAGGCCGGTTTCCCCAATGCAGCAAACTTTGTCACGGGCTGAACACTGTATCATGTTCACCACGTTTCCAAATGAGTTTGCTGCAAACCAATCTTTTTCTCAGGTTTGGTGGTTTAAATGCACGTATCGGGGGCTGAGAGAATATTACTTTAAGTATAGGGTCCTCAGAGACTACTGACTGTAGGTCTTTAATAATTTTGCATATTTCCTCTGGAGTTAGGTTGTAGGTAACTACCAGAGGGATCCTGTTGTGTTTTCCTTTTCTTTGTACTGTAGAAGCCTTTCCAATGGTATTCTTAGGGATAGATATTTTCGGGGTTTTTTCCCTGTAGCCCTTTCTCTGAAATTGCTCTGCCAGTGTGCTCAGGTGTTTGTCTCGGTCCTCTGTGCTAAAGTAAATGTGGTGGTCCAGGAAGCTCACACTATGTTCTGGGAAATTTATTGTGAGTTTTATTGATAGGTGGAATGCATTGAATGAGTCATGGAAGTTTAAAAGGTTTTCTTCTTCTAAGAATCTCTGTTCTAGGTCGGCCATGAAAAGATTGGCATATTGTGGTGACAGTTATGTGTGACACTGTGGGTCGAGAGGAATTTTATGCAGGTCCCAATGCCATCTTTATGGGGGATGTTACTATATAAATATACATACTGTATATATAACTGAGGAAAGGTAAAAGTAAAAAATACAATACATATTGTGTTTCTAATGCTACGTTTAGTTATTAAAGGTTTAAACTAAAGGGACACTGTGATGGTAATGAATTTCATTGCGGAATCAAAAAGGCCTTCTGAATGTCATACAAACGGAAAAGGAAGGAAACAAAAACAAACTGTTTTTGGTTTGTGTGTACATGTCTTCTGTCTATCATACCATATACCCCCCACCAATGAACAATGCATATATAAAATACATTACAAGAAGAAGAAAAATAAAAGACGCAGCTCCAGCTCGGTGTCATACCATCTACAACATGGTCCAGTTTTTCTCTCCAGTCTTAGCTGCATTGGCAAGAAAGTGCTGCCACTGAAATCGGTCACTGACTGTAGTAAACACCTTATCTATAGTCTCTAAAGGTCTGTTTTTGTGATTTATGACCAAAACATTGAGAGATTTGCCTCACGAGCCTCATGAGTGCTCTGAAAGGGGTTTCTAGTTATATTAAACTACTCTCTGATAAATAGCAATACAAAATATTCTAAAAATTAAAAAGAAAACATACAAAAGTAATACAAAACAATAAAAATACTTCTCTGCCCACCATCCCAAAAGTATTTAAAAATAATTCAAAACAGTGTAGCGTACATGGGATTTGCTTAATAGAAATTCATTTTAGCAGTAACACATCATGTGGAAAAAATAAAAAATGCAATAAAGTTTCCCATTGTATATATTATAGTCCTTATAGTGTTGTACTGTAGATATGCATTTGGTTGTAAAATACCTTATATGATTTGTTTTAAAAAACCCTAATCGTGGTTAAACTGCCTTTATCAGGAGTTAGTATTTAACTTATTGTTGAGTTGCTAATTGGTGGTGGAGTTTAAAGAGTTTCATGCTAATTGTATGCCTTATCTGCAGCCTCCTGTGGCACAGACAAATGTATGCATCTCCAGGGAATAAAGTATGTTAGCAGCATAGTAATAAATAAATAAACATCTCCAAAATAGAATGAACACAGATGGCCACAGGTACATCTCTGTTCAGCCTTTCTCAAATGCTTACATTTTGAAGAACACATACAAATATTTCAAGGAAATGTGCAACCATATTGCAAAATCCCTGGCAGTAAAATAGATTTATGCAGATTTGTTTACACAGGGAATAAAACCTGATAATAATAATAATAATAGTCCCAGTCACTGATGATGTTTATCTTCGTTAAAAGGGTTGAAGAGCACTCTGGCTACACTGCACCGTAGAAATATTTGTGACGGCAGAAAAGATTATAAAGGACAATAATCACCAGCATTTTTTTAATACCCTTCTTTTTGCTGAACATGTGATTATTTTCTTCATTGTGCGAATAAAGTGAATAGGACTTCTACATTTTATGTAACTTATTGTTGTTGCAATTTGTCCCCTCTTGTAGCTTTCCTGGAACATCCAAAGCCCTCTGCAGTCCGCCATCTGAAACTAACCACTAAGAAAGACCCTTGCAAGCAAGCCCGGAATGGGACAAAAAAGACTGAGCAGCCCATTTTTTTTTTTTTTGTTAAACCAAATTCTGACAAATTTAATATACCATTTCTTGTTGCCTATTAGTTATATTTCAGCATGCTTTTGTCACGGTAATCAATTAGCATTACATAAATATATAATAAATGAATCATAACGTCAAGCAATTTATAAAGTGCTATATCTTTAATGAAAGATTCAAAACAGTAACTAATCTTTGACCATTTAGTTGGTACTTAAAAAAAACAACTAGTGGCAGTGTGGCACTCCTTGGGCCTTGGCTAGTCAGATCACCCTCACGACAAGTGAGTCTGTCAGTCACAGACTCACAGCACAGCACAGCAGGGAAGAAACTCAGACCTCAGACCACCCCAACTGAATTGCGGCGCTCAGCCAATCCTCTAGGCGGAGCAATGTGACTAAAAAAAGTCATCATACATGGGAACCCTGAAGCCACAATTTAGTGCCACTAAACATTTTTAATAAGATACGCTGGTTGAAATAGAGTAAATAACACAATACCTTTACTTTTGCTCTCACTGATTTCTGGGCCTAGAATGTTTTGTCCTCTGAAGTGACTACAAATTCAGGAGGGCGTTTTATCTCTGGATAAGTAAAAATGAAATAGTTCAATTTTATAGAAAGTAAAGGGCCAGAAAACAGATGACTAAATACACACCAGGACAGGCTCTGCCACCCAGACACCCAAACACACACACCAGGACAGGCTCTGCCACCCAGACACATACACATCAGGACAGGCTCTGCCATACCAACATTTCCTTGGACCCTGCTCCAAGCTCCCTAGCATGCAATCACTCCCACCGCTACCACACCAAAAATTGCCACACTGACTGCAGATTAGGGGAAGACTGTGATAGTCAGTGCAGTCTTCCCCCCTTCTCACCCTGACCATGACATTGAGAGGTCCTCTCCCCTGAAATCATTCCCAGTCCCTCTGTCCCTCATTCACTAAGCCATACCTCTCCTTTCCTTCTTCCCTGTGAACTATAGATCAAACACATATAAACAGCACTTGCATGTATAGATCACATGCAAACCCTATATTTGCAGGTATGCATAAATGATGTATGAAAACATAGCATAGCAGGTATAGATCAACAGAATCAACACAAAAACCAAGCTTTGCAGGTACAGATCAATTGAAAATCACGTTAACGCAGCGTTGAAGGTATAGATCAAATAAATATAATCAGACTTACAAACCCTCTATTTGTATGTATACAATAATAATAATGTATGGAAACAAAGCGTACCAGATACAGATCAACAGAATAACACACACCAATCTTTGCAGCTTTAAATCAGTTGGAATTCACATATAAACTCAGCATTAAAGGCATAGATCACAGGTTGTACAGCCCAAAGCCAGCCCTGGTGTCCACATTGTCCACATAGAACCTGATCAGTGCCCAGATTACACACATATTACAGCCCAGCCTGAGCCAACTTTGTCCCCTAACAGCCCAGTGTAAGACATCTTTGTCGGCAAACAGCCCACCCTTCATGTACCATCTTTGCATTTCCCCAAATCACTTAAACATTCATGACAGACATAAACACTTACACACTTACTCACTCATTCACGCGGATCATTTACACATGTTCATTAATGCAGTCTCACAAATCATTCAAGCAATTCATCCACACATTAATTAATTCTCGTACGCATTCACACAATTCATCCACACATTTACTCATTCATTTTCGTACACATTCACACTACCCCCTCTCCCCATCTACCCCTCCCCTTCTTATCTGCCCCTTTCTCACTATGTACCCCCTTCCCCACTTTTCAATATGTACCCCCTCTCCCCTTTCTCACTATCTAACCCCTCTCCCCTTCTCACTACCTCCCCCCTCTGCTCCTTCTCACTGCACCCCCTTCTGCTTCTTCTCACTGCATCCCCCCTGCTCCTTCTCACTGCACCCCTCCCTCTCCCTACTTACCTGAGTCGTCCGTCTACCCACTCTGCCGCGGTGCGCATTTCACAGCTGAGCGCTTGAATATGACATCATATTCCGGTGCTCACCATGAAACGGCGGCACTGCGACTGAGTCACGGAGAGTGAGGGGCGCCGAGCGGTAGCTGAAATCGGGTTTTTTTGTGTGTTTTTTTTAAATGGAGGATGTTAAATAAAGTTAAAAAAAAAAAAACCCTGATGTTTTAATTTATGTCCCGGGCAGGTGCCCCTGCTGCAGTGGCGCCCTGTGCGGCCACACACCCCTAAGGCCTGCCCTGGTGGGGGCTGCCCGGCCCCCTAGAGTGGCGGGCCCGGTCGCAGTTGCTGCGGGCTTAAGGGGCAGGTGCCCCTTTTGCCCTGCGTTAATGCGGCCGTAGTCATAGGCCCAGTCAGTCCAGTCCTGACTGGGCCTATTTTAAGGTAGGGGCCTGGAGCTGCAGCTCCATCAGCCCCTACATCAATCCGGCCCGGTGTGCCCAATGGCCAGTCCGGGCCTGCTTACAAGAATCAAAAAGGTATTCAACCACATTTGGACTTATCTGCAAGCAAGTTTTCTAATTCGTATTTTGTATTTTATGCATGCCTTTTCTATATATACTAAATATGTATTTTGGGGGTATTGTTTCTTTTTTTTAGCCAAATGTTTACCTTGGGAAAGTATAATCCTTAATCTTGATCCCCTCCCCCATTGGCGACAGGTGTGAAAACTGGGGCACTTGTGTTGGGGTGTGGCTACAGCTCAAACAGAAACACTGCGCAAACAACCAAGAGGGTCTATACAGATCCTTTTGAAACCTCTGATAAGCTCCTCCGCTGGCTGACAGGTACTCACAGGCACGACAATCAGCAATGGAGTCCTGCTTGCTGATCACTCTGTAATAAGCAGCAGTAGGGATCAAAGTGAAAAGAGGGAGAAATTTTGTTTCTACCTCTTCAACAAAATATACAAATTAAAATCACAATGACCTCATAAGTGATTCCATCCATTGAAAGGAGAGATTCCTTAGCTCTTTAAAGACTTCAAAGGGATCCCTAGTCAAAAAAAGTCTTACTTTTTTCTTTTTAAATTATCTTACTCATATCCAATAGGCATAGCCATTAAAAATAACCCCTTCTTTGTCCCAAGTTCAAAAACAATTATATAGCTGCCGTAAAAAATTAAAAACCTATGCATGTGGGCTATTTTTCTGTTCAGAGGATGTTGCTGGACATAAATTGGGGGTATTTTATTTTTTTATCAGTGGCACCTAATTTGTGGAAGAAATGCTAAGTAAATTGGAAAAAAGCCCTTTTGACATATTATTCACACTTAAGACTATTGAAAAAACAATATATAATTTGTGTGGGTACACTAAATAATATATAATTTGTGTGGGTACACTAAACATGGAAAAGGGGAATCACGGTTAAAACAAACATATACTAAAAATGGCAAATAAGCTCTGGTCACTTCTTTTCCATACATAGCTGACATTATATATATATATATATATATATATATATACCTGTAAACATTGTATCCATGGCTGCTCTGCTCCATTGTTATGAGACCCCTATGCATATATGCATATAACTACAGGCCCGACAATGGAGCCGAGTGGGGCAAGCCTATTTTTTTTTTTTTTTTAAAGCCGAGAAGAGAGAGAGAGGGGGGTGCCGAGTGGTTTTATCTTACCAAGTTGTCAGTAGCCGCTCGGCGCCCCTCTCTTTCCCCGGCGAGCCCTCTAGCTCGGTCTCGGAAGATGACGTCATTTCTGGCACTCAGTATTACAAGCCGGCACCGAGACCGAGCAGGGAGACTCACCGCAGGACTGCTGAAAGGTAAGAAGGCGGGGGGGAGGGTAGATAATCGGGGGGCGGCAGGGAGAAGAATGGTTGATAATAGGGGAGGGCGGCATTTTAAACTTCGCCCCAGGCGGCATTTTGCCTTGAGCCGGCTCTGACTACAGGCTTTTTGCCACTGTGCGACAAACTTAGAAATCGGAATGATAGAAAAAACAAACAACCTCCAAAAAGAATGAATTTACAACAATATTTTGAAAAGATTGCTTATAATACCTGTTATGTATGTGCAACCATACAGTTTTTTGCAGCATTTTGCCGTGTTGTAATAAAGAGATTAGGTAGGAACATTCGTTCTTGGTTTATTGTAATCCGTAGCAATAACACCTGGCTTGTGCTATTCTCAAAGGCTGTCCTTAAGTAAATCTTACAGATTGGATGCTTCTATGCAGTTTATATATCTTTGGAGCGAGCGCGGAGTGGTTTCTATACTGTCTGGGAGACTTGATTTCAAAACAGGCACATTCCATCTGTAAAACAGGAAAATGGGGCAAGAAGATTAGAAAATTACATTTTATCATAAGGCACATGCTGCAATGAAATTACTGCTCTTTGAGAACATCTGATAGGTAGGTATATCCTTGACCAAGCACTACACAATCACTGCAACATCTATCGGTTGGCATTTGGATCTACTTTTTATATGATTGCATTTGTATGTTTGGGTGTCCAGTTCTGTATTATTAATAAGAATTGATATTCTAAGGAATGAATTAAAGACTTACGTGATTGACCACTTCCAATGGCTATTTCAACTGGAATTGAAATTAATTTAATTTATTTAGATAATATCGACAATGAAACTAGATCTTAATCTGTGTACTGCTAAAGTTGTAGGTGATCTGATGGAGAGATACTGGGTCAACTGTAATAGTATTAAGAGATTTTTGACCCTTTCTTCTTGTGAATACCAAAACACCCTGGTGCACACGATGAATACATATTGACATTCAGAATGATTAGGTAGCAAAACACTTTCTCAGTGCTTGTCCTCAAGTACCCTTAAACTGTGATATTCTCAAATGAACCCAGGTTGATCAATCAGAAATGGCCTTCCAAAGCTATTCTAATTAGACGATTTGTGCCCATTTGAGAAAGAGAAGACAAATATTGCAAGGAATCCATGCACATCCAGCAAATGTTTGAAACATAAATGGTCATTATATGGTCAAATATTCATTACCTGCCACTATACCAAAGTACCCAATTTTGTCCAGACATCAATTATTGCTTACCATGGAGCTTAATTATCAGGACTACATTTCCAGTTACCCCAATGAGACTCTCCTGCAATTTAAAATAATTTCTGGACACCATTAACAAGACACCTGCGTGATAGGTGGTGTGCTTAATCCTAAACATTCAAAATAAGATGCCAAAGGTAAAGCAAAGTGTTGACTTGAACCTGAGAAAAGCAACTTATGGAATGGGGAAGGTCTTGCAGGATGTGATGACCTCCCAGTGGCGAAGAGAAGGCTTCTCCAGGAAAGTATGATGAAATTCTTACAGCTTGTGAGGAACAAGAATACCCCCAGAAATCTTCATGTTGTTTATATGCCTCCCAATCAACCAAATATTAGAGGGAAGTACAATGCCACCTAGGGTCAAATTTTCTGAACCCTACACAGGGCTGACGCACCGGACTGACTGTTGGTGGAGGAGCAGGGCCAGCAATGCTGCAGAGAGAGATAGTGGAATTAAAGAGGTGGAGAAAAAGGAGAGCTATAGAGAGAAGGGAGAGGTATGAGAAAAGGAGAGGTGGAGAGAAATGGGAAATATAGTTAGAAGGGGGATAATGAAGAGAGATGGGAAGAAACAGGAGAGGTAGTGAATAAGGGGAGAGGTAGGGAAAACGGGGAAAGAGAAGTAATGGGGACAGAGGGAGAGATAAAAGGAAGGAGAGAGATAAAGATAAAGAGGAGGAGAGAGAGATAAGAGAGATAAAAGAAAAAGAGAAGAAGAGATAAAGAGAAGGAGCAGGAGTGATCCAGTAAGAGCCCAGACCGTAACCCATTAAAGATGCTGTGAAATAACCTCAAGAGACCTGTTCACACCAGACATCCTAAGAATATGGTGGAGCTTAAGCAGCTCTGTAAGGAAGAAATTCCTAAAATTCCTCCTGAAGTTTGTGCAGGTCTGCGACCAGAACAGCTTGTTTAAGATTATTGCTGCAGAAGGAAGTTTCACTAGTTATTAAATTTAACCATTCACTTATTTTTTTTCCCACCAGCACTGCTAATGTTTAATGGGTGTGTACAATAAAGGCATGAAAGTTTTTCATTTTTTGTGTGTTACTGTCTTGAACACATTGTGTTTGTCTATATTTGTGACATAGATGTACACTATATGGATACCCAAGTATTGGGACACCTGACCATTATACCAACAGGAACTTTTATGACATTGCATTCTAAATACATAGAACAGTGTGCCAGGTCCTCCACTACTTACCATACCCTCCAGAATGAAATTTAAATTGCTCTTAATAACGTAGCACCTCTCTAGATATCTGCTGTTGTCCAACTGCTCTTTCCACTAGCATTGCCATAATTTTATCCATGCTATACTTATTCTGAGGAATACTATCCATTCTATCAGACTTTCCCTTACTTATTTTAACTTTAAATGCCCACTAAAAACACCTATTAGGAGAAGCATACAACTTATTCTTCAAATACTAACAAACCTGAATTCTGAAAGAAACTATCCGTTCTCGCTACCTTTCAGATCTTCATTTCAAAGACTTCTCCTTATCAACCTCACTACAATCTCGCTCATTCCCCCTTAACCTCCTAATAGATTACAAGACCACAAGAGCTGGATCCTTTCTCCTTCTCTATCAGTATGCCTTAACGTGTGTGTTAACCCTTTCGTTAAAATACAGGATGTCCATCAAAGGCAACACAAGATGCCCATATGGACGTACCAGTACATTCAATAGAAAATACAGCTGCAATACAATCTGTGACACAACTGTCATCCCAGCCCTAGTTTGGCTTATGATCATTATGAGTAAGAAAGGCAAGCATGGTTTGAACATGAGATGGAACAAATTAGAGGACTCATCTAAGCTTAGAAATGTTCCTGCTGCTTGACTTTCTCAGGGAAACTTCAAACCATATGACTGGTTAGACCATAATAAAGACAAATGCAAGAGTTTCTTCTGCATATTTTATTTTTGGATCATAACCCTGAAAATTTTCATAGGTTCCCAAAGAAGACTCCATCGAAGGTTTAGGAGAAGTTAGAGCCGATAAAAAAGATGGAGACAAGGGTCTACATATTCTACCTCTGTCTTGTTCAGATTGGCTCTAAGCAAAACAAATGTCTAGAATAGCATGTAACGGGAACCAAGAGGTCATCCTTAGCCGTCATTGCCGCCTTCCCCACAGAAAAAGCCAGCAATCAGGTGGATAGCTGGTCCAGTTCTTGGAGTAACAGTGCCAATAATCTTCCTGAAATGGGGGTCCAGCATCTACAATGCAGAGATAAAATATTTAAGGTGATTTAGGATAAGAAGGAATACAAGGACATCCTTTATATGATCCTAAAAGACTATGCACAATGATATGCGCAAGGCATCTTGATTATAGTCTGTATTTGTAGTTATTTTGTTGTGTGTTCCTCAAGGTGGCCTTCTCAACAACCCTACTGTCAGGGATATCAGCATACCTGAGAACTCTCCGGGTTTGACCCAGGGTCACAAGAGCGGGGTCTTCACACGCCCTGCTCCCCGTCCATTTGCCTTTTAAATGGGGATGTTTACTGCTGACATCAGCGGGAACGCCCCCGACGTCAGCAGGCAGTTCTGGGACGCAAGGGAAGGCTCCGGGTAGCTGGAGTGAAGTTCCCAGGTATGGATATCAGGCACAGTCTTAAAGGTCCTGAAGAATGTGTCCACGTTCAGTAATAGGGAACAATTTTGCTCCTCTAGGCCAGATTATCTGCTAAAGGTGGGACATGATAAAAGGAATGCTAGCATCATTGCTGAAAAACACCTTGTGAAGTATCTGCCTTCTCATCGATTGACTGCTTCCATGTCTTATCCACTGACAATAAATAACAGTAGCCATAGCTCACTCACTACTTCTGGGGCAAGCAGGAGCTTCTACAGACAGCACACCAATGAGTTTCGTTATTGGCCCAACCACGCAGGCTTTTTCACCTCTCTATCCCATAATTTGTCTCAGGAGACAAGTGGAGTTTGAATGATACCATTATTGGCTAAATGAATAAATATAGATTGCAAGCTTTCAAGACCTCTCAGGTCCCTTCATCAGGCATCTTATACAACAATGTGAAAGACCTCTCTTTAAGTATCAGTCAAATAACATGGGTAAGAGTGGGAAGCAGATAACATCAAAATGTCTAAGGCAAGGTCCTGAGAGATCTTGAAAGCTTGCAATCTATATTTACTCAGTTAGCCAATAACTGGTATCATTCAAACTCCACTTGTCTCCTGTAATTCTACGGCTAACACGGTACCAACTCTCATCTTTTTTAATTTGTCTCAACTCTCTAACCATCACAATTATGCCAAAAATTCAACATACAAATTTCAAATGAATATTCTGAGCTTTCTCTTTCAATTTTGTTGTTAAGTTGCCTGTGCCTCCTTGCATTGAGAAATTCATATGAATAAACAAATTCCGCAAAATTTGCACAAGTGTAGCAATTACATTTTTTTTTTAAATATATTTTTTTACTACTTTTGCAACCAAACCTAGATAATTTTACAGCTTCTGAAAAAAATAATATATTAGCTGTCACTTAAACTGACTTTGTAATCTGCTTCAGGGCCGGACCAACATTCCGTGCGACCGCCGTGCGGACATAAAGTTCAAAACAGCCGCTGAGCGGATGTGTGCGTGATTGAAAGGGCCGTCAGCGGCTGTCAAGAGTTCCTCGTGACAGGGAGAGGATCGTCACGTCAGAGGAGAGCAAGAAAAAAAAAACCACAAAAAATTTAAGTGTTACAAAAAAAGGGGATTTAAAGGAAAGCAGACCCATATTCAAGGGAGGGGGGGATTGCCTTGGGACATCATTAAAAATTAAATAATACAAAATGGGGGGTGGCTGGGTTGTGGCATCACAAAATCAATATAAACAGGGGGTGTGTGGCTGGGGGTAATACGCATGGCAGTGGGGGTCATCAACAATAGACAAGAGTGTGCTTGGGCATCACATTAACCAATACAAAAGTGGCGAGTACATCAAAACACAAGGGAGGGGGTTGGGGCATCACATAAATCAATGCTGGGGGGCAATACACAAGAGTGTGGGGGAATAAATGCACAAAGGGGGCAGTACACAAGGTTGTGTTGTTGGGGGAAGACAGTAATCAATACTAAAGGGGGACCTGGCTGGGGCATCAATACACAAGGGGACAAAAATACAATAGGGGGAGTTAATGACAAAGCAGTGTGGCAGAGCTCGTCCTGTTGTGTGTGTCTGGGTGTCAGTGTGGCAGAGCCTCTCCTGGTATTTATTTGGGTGTCTGTGTGGCAGAGCTTTTCCTGGTGTGTATTTGGGTGTCTGTGTGGCAGAGCCTGTCCTGGTGTGTGTGTCTGGGTGTCGGTGTGGCAGAGCCTTTGCTGGTGGGTGTGTGTTTGGATGTGTCAGTGTGGCAGGGCCTGTCCTGGTGTGTGTTTGCATGTGTTGATGTGGTAAAGCCTGTCCTGCTTTGTGTGTGTTTGGGTGTGCCAGTGTGGTAGAGCCTGCCCTGGTTTGTGTGTCTGGGTGTCGGTGTGGCAGAGCCTTTCCTGGTATGTGTTTGGATGTGTCGGTGTGGTCGAGCCTGTCCTGGTGGGTGTGTGTTTGGGTGTATCGGTGTCGTAGAGCCTGTCCTGGCGTGTGTGTGTTTGGGTGTGTCGGTGTGGTAGAGCTTGTCCTGGTGTTTATTTGGGTGTCTGTGTGGCAGAGCCTGTCCTGGTGTGTGTTTTGGTATGTCTGTGTCACAGAGCCTGTCCTGGTGTGTGTGTGTGTTTGGGTGTCTGTATGGTAGTGCCCGTCCTGGTGTGTGTTTGGGTGTTGGTGTGGCAGAGCCTGTCCTGGTGCATGTGCCTGGGTGTCGGTGTGGCAGAGCCTGGCCTGGTGTGTGTGTCTGGGTGTCGGTGTGGCAGAGGCTGTCCTGGTGTGTGGGTCTGGGTCTCAGTGTGTGCACTGTACTTACTGTAGTAATAAATTGGTTTATTTAATGTTTACTTATCCAGAGATAAAACGCCCTCCTGAATTTGTAGTCACTTTAGAGGACAAAACTTTCTAGGCCCAGAAATCAGTGAAAGAAAAAGTAATGGTATTGTGTAATTAACTTTAACCTCAATCTGCATATTTTATCACAAAGGATTAATCGCAGAAACTTGAATGGTGGTTGGGATCTTCAGAGTGAAACCCAATTTAGTTGTAAGAACTGATTTCATTATTCCCGTTGGTTTCACAGTCCTTCCCCCTTAAGAGAGGACCTTTTACATAAACATACTGGCAGACCACTTTGCACCATGAACTGTGTGCATTTCTTTAAAAAAATAATAATGTATCTGGGATGAGGTATTCATTGGATGATGCAGTGCTAGAACAGTTGTGGCGGTATTAATAGCCAAGAATATCGTGAAGAATAATGTGATCACTGTTTTGTTCCACTGAATAAAATGGAACTTTTTCATCTAAACATGTTTGCAGTAGCAAATGTTTTGATTCCATTATGTCCAATGTATTTAGTTTATTAGGGCCTTTTTTTCTGGCATTTTAACACAAATCATGTGATAACAAGAATGTTTTATAGTTATTTGTATGGCAAATAGTGTGACTCGGTATGTATAAGGGGTGCGTGTGGGTACAAGAGCTCGACCGCAAGATAAACTATATGGGGCTGGTCTCCAAATGTTTCAAGGGCTGCTTTTCATTCCCAGTCCGGCCCTGATCTGCTTGTAAAATGATTTTAGGAACTGTGACCTTGGTGGAAGATGCTCAGTCAGACATCAATTAATGATTGCAGAATATGGAAACAGTGTGTTCTCTGCATTCAGCTAGTCCCTTGGGAAGAATAGATTTGCTTAAGGGTATATGCAGCATTAGCCTTGGAAATCCATCTCCTGTGGGAGGGATGATGCAAAGCTCATAACCTTCAGTTCTATACATGATGCTCAGTGTTTGAATAACAGTGATATTCTTTGTCCACAGCACAAGCATCATAGTACTTATTTAAAAAAGGAAAAAAAACATTTTCGACAAGCAATACATATAACATAGCAAATATTTGACTTTCGAAATATCAGGATTTTTTTTGCATTGGTTGGCTTAATGTGGATATGTCCCTCCCCAACCACCCTGTACACTGATAAATATGATGTGATTTTGATCACTATTACCTGGTTGCTGCATATACTAGCCACCAAAAATATATACCGTATTTGCTCGATTATAAGACAACCCTGATTATAAGACGACCCCCCCCCCAAAATCTGAATATTAATTTATCAAAAAAAGAAAAAGCCTGAATATAAGACGACCCTATGGGAAAAAAGTTTTACCAGTAAATGTTAATTCATGTAAACAATTTTTTTTAATAAAAGCTATGATTGAGAAAAATATTTTGTTTTTATTTCCTTTTTTTCTCAACCTGCCCCCCCCCAGTTATGCACATCTGCCCCCTGGCTTGCCACTCTGCCCCAGAAATGCCTTATACCCCCTATATGCCACTGTGCCCCATGATATGCCTCTTAACTCTCTAAATTCTGTCAGAGTTCCCCCCCTCCGCCCCGGTGCGGGGAACTCCGATCTCTGACAGCCGAGGAAGGTCTGCGCGATGGACGCAGACAACCCCCGCTGCTAACCGCACCTCCTCCCGGCTGCAGCGGAAGTTGTGTACGCGAATCGCGTAGAGCTCTACACGCTGCCCGGTGCTTAGTCCTGGCAGCGCGTAGAGCTCTACGCGAATCGAGTAGAGCTCTACACGCTGCCCAGACTAAGCACCGGGGACTCAGAAGTACCGGTAAGTTGGGGGGGAGAGACAGGAGGATCCAGGTCCTCTGCATCGCTGCGGGGGATCTGGATCTTAGTCTCATAGTCAGACCTAGTTTTTTTTTTTCAGCGCATTTGCTCTGGAAAAAAACTTGTCTTATAATCAAGCAAATACGGTATATAAAATATTATTGCGCTTGGAAAGGGAACATGAAAAAAAAGTGTACACAAAAAAATGCAAAAATGTGATATGTCACAATAGTTGTCTGTGGATCCATACTATCATTGCTGCAATACAATAAAGTGTAAATGATTAAATAATTGCTTACTAGTTACTGTGTCTTAGTGATAGAAAGCTGCTAGTGGCTTATGCATCAATAGGTACATAAAGTTCTTCAACTGAATCTTGTACACCTCGGGTTTGCAAAACATAGAATGCTTCAATTAAATGAATGAACTTAACTCGTTGTATACTTACGGTGGTATTCATAGTATACAATGATTAACAACAATTTTAGATGACTTGTGCATCCATATTTGTACGAACATGTTTTTTTGGGGGGGGTTTTAACAAAAATTTCTAGTCTTTGGTCAACATAAAAAATATTAGTTGTTTTAAATATATAAAATTAGGCATTGCACACAGTGTGTTTTAGTTGTTTTTTTAAATACGTAAGTAGAGCTTAGTTGATCAAAACAGTTGCTCATTTACACTACTAGCCAAACCTTTAATTTGTGTATAACATAAATTATTCAATTTTTTCTGTCTTATCATGTATTGTTTTTCATCTTCATTAATATATATTGGTTACAAAATCAGGCATTCAAATGGGCTTGTGCCCATTTGTGAAAGATGTGAAACCTGTTCCTGAGTAGTTCCTGAGACAGTTACCCAATTATGCCACCAGCCAAACCTCTAATTTGGGGACAAGTTATTTTTTTATGGACTTTAGACCTGGGCCAGCAGTGATATTCCCCCTTTTCTAAAGAACCCAGGATGGGTTCAATCTGTTTGTCAGTGCCTGCCATGTGCCCTGCTCTGTATCTACTGGTCCATCTTAAATTTTCTTCCTTACTCAGCGGGTTAAATATGTTTCTAGTTTGGGGGGAAATCAGTGTCATGTACCCACTGGCTGGATATGTGCCAATTTCTACCTACTACCAGTACCTTGCTGCCTCCGCTGCTGCCACATCACTGTCCTTACCCTAAGGGATCAATTAATCAAATGGATCAAATTTTGGGATGAACTGAGTCCCATAGCATGTGGCTGGAAGTGTGTATCCATTGGTGCAGTGCTGCTGTTGCTTGTGGTGGTCCTGGAGTGCAAAACCTAGTGTGGATCTTTTTCCTAACCATGAGATGGTGCTGCTGTAGGTGAAAGTTAAGTCTAGAAGGTGTCAGGGTCCTTACCTCTTTGGGAAAGCTCCCTTACTGTCTTTTCCGAATAAATTAAAAGTCTTGGAAGGCTGGGAAACAAACTTTGTTTCCCGAAAACGAATGTGGCAAAATGAAAAGAAAATTTACTCAGTGATTATGATTGCCGTGCACAAGTCTATTTTTTAGCTAGAATCTGTTTCACGCAAGATGCAAAAGCGATAACTTTTACGTAACTCTTCTTTTCATCATACCCGAGTTCAGGGGAAAAATCTGCTAATCTCGAGGCCACATTGGGAAACACAGACTGAAGTTTAACATAATTTGAGACGAACCTACATATTCCCATGTGAGCCAAAAATATTAATTTGTGGTAATAGGTAAAGTAAAGTTACTCAAAGCTTGTAATATACAATTGTGCTTGCAGTGGATCGATGAATGGAAGTATAGGCCTTTATACAAAATTATGCTATGGATGTGATACTTCTACACGTGATGTGACATTGAGTTGCTTTTGTTAAGCTTTTTTTCACCTAAAATTATGAATATTTATAAATGAGATGTGTTTTTATGGAGTGACTGTGCCCCTGTCTGTTCACAAAACACTTATTTATAAATTGGCATTTTTGTGCAGTTCTCTCCACATTGTAAAAAATGAGAGACCTTTTATAAATCACCTCATTAGCAATGTGATCCAGAGCCTCAAACAAGAGGACATCTGAAATGAAAGTGCATTATACCTCCTCACTCATGTTTGTAAAAAAAAAAATCGTAATTGTGGAACAGAGAGTTTTTCTAACTCCTGGGCAGGATTGTCATACATTATTTCCAACCTGAGTAGCTATATTTCTGAAAGCTGCTTTATGGACACGTGTTCTTCATAAATTATTATTATGTTTTATTTATATAGCACCAACAATGTACGCATTGCTTCTTATAATGCATATATTCAAGGGGCATGACAAGACTTACTAAGACAAACCGATACATTATGTGGCAAGGGCCCTGCTCACAAGCTTATAATCTTGAGGGAATGGGTTGAGGACAAACATAAGGAACAGAGAAAGGTGAAAGGGAGGTGTGGGGGTTGTATCAGTGACAGGAAAATTCTAGCAACTAATATGGTATGCTTCTCTGAAGAAGTGGGATTTTTTTTGAATGTTGGGAGGGAGGGTGAAAGCTGAAGGTTCAGTGGAAGTAGGTTCCAGAGGTATGTGGCAGCACAAGTGAAGATGGGAAAAGGAAGAGGTGATAAGTGAGGAGGAGAGCCTTAGACCATTGGAAGAACATAAAGATCGAACAGGGAAGTGTTTTTTATAAGGCAGAAATGTATTGAGAAGCAGTGTTATAGAGGGCCTTATATGTTAGTACAATGTAATTCTTAAAGTAATAGGGAGCCAGTGGAAAAGTGGGATAGCATCAGAAGAGCAGGGTGCAAGGAAAATTAGCCTAGCAGTAGCACTTAGAATAGACTGCAGTGGAGAGATTCAAGACACCGGAATGCCAACCAGAAGAGTGTTGCAATAGTCAAGGCAGGAAATAAGGGAATTATGTTTCTGTGGCAAGGCAGTGAATGTGAGGGGTGAAGGAGAGGTTTGAGTCAAGGATGACCCCAAAGCATCGGGCCTGGCTATTGGGAGGGATTATAAACAGTGGCTTTTGTATACCTGGGGACTTTCTCTGGTAGGCTTCCTCTTCTGGGGACGAGGGTGGCCTTTTAAAGAGGTAGAGCTAGCTAAGCATAAGGCTATCCCCATGAGCTTTTAGTGGGCAGGTGTGGGCATGGTCAAATGCTGCTCTCCTGCCTGTAGAAAGATGAAACTGATCTGGAGACCACAGGAAGCAGGGGTTCAGTTGGAAGGGCAAACCTAGAGAGTTCACTGTTACAATCTTTCTTTTCATGTTGCCCCCTTATTCTTCCCAAGGCTTCATCCCTTTTCATTCTTAACATTCATTGTCCTAAAACGAAAAAACTATATATGTATGTGGTATATACAGTAATTGACGCAGTGCAAATTTTAAATCAGAACATGGTAAATTAAAATGTGAATACAATATGTGGAAGAAGAATTTATCTGCAAAGTGATTTAATCTTAAACTGATGATAAATCTAATTAACAGCTTGGAGACAAGAAGAATGTGTCCCTTTTGAAGCAAAATTGAAAGAGGAATTTGTCCACAGCAAATACAAAGGGCATAGTAAAAACTGAACTTGACAGACTTGTGTCCTTATTCAAGTCTCAATTACCAGGTTACTATGCTACTATGTTGCTATGTTACTGTATTGCTCATCATGCGCTACTCTGTTAAATCTATTCAATCATTTATCTTTATTTCTTTTAGTGCAGACAGATGCCTCAGATAATAAACAGGTGTGTGGGGAGCCATGGGAACACAGAGTACTGAGGTTTGAAATGCTGGGTTTACTTACTAACAGCACAAAAGCAATTAATTGTACAACTTCTGCACAGAAGTAAAGTATTGCACACCCTTGTGAAACTAGCACTGTTAATGTGCATAAGTCTGTTTGTACAAAAACAGAAAGAGTCAAGGATATTAATGTCAATCTCTCAGAAACAACATAGTCGACCGTGAATGTGACATAAACGGTATTACAGCTTACTAAAATAATGCAGTATGATAACAGACTAAACTCTTATGTAACCATATTACATAATTAATATCAACATTCCTTAAGTAACTCTACACTTTAATTCTGGAGCTATAAGCCTACCAAAGGGAAAAAATAGTTGAAGCTGGCTGCATGGCTGAGAGCGTAAGACAGGGGTGTAAGGCCAGGCAGACCAAAAGCAGTAACAGAGGGTAGAGCACACAGATATTCAGACAGTCCAGGGGTCGAGGCAGGCAGCACAGGTTCACTCATATCAAACAAGCTGAGATTGTGAGACACGAGATAGCTAGGGATGTCAAGTCAAGGTAAAGAGTCAGGAGTTAACTGAGGTGAGAGCAGCGGTTATATATACAAATATATAGGATCAGAGGCTATAGCTCCACCCTTCATGGCTAGTCCCCTCCTTCCCATGGCAGTATCCACCCTCATCAGTATCCAGCACTAAACCACCAATCAGGAAGCCCTTTAAGAAGGAGGACACCCCCTCCCCGCATGACAACCATAGCCATCTCACATCAATGCATCCAGATATGGCTGGAAGCAGTTAAAACTCTGTTCTGAGTGGGTCTTTGGGCCTGACACTGGGCTACTTAGAAGTAAATCAAAGGCTTGTTTGGAGAATGAGACAGAGAAAGACTGATTTCATCCGCAAAACCAGAAGTCTACTAGTCTCTATCTACTAAGGGTCATGCATGCAAGCACAGGTAGGTGAGCCAGCCAAGGCAAGGTGCAAGTTAGCAAGCCGTATGAGAGTCTTCTAGATAACCTGACGAGACAAGGGTGTGAATAAACTTAAATCTGGCTCACACCTCAATATTCAGCCCTCTTGCACACTAATCCTTTGGGACTGATGGCTATAAAATCACATCGGGGATTAGAAGAAAATAAATTGCATGGCAGCAGTTTGGGGAAGGCCCTATATTTTTCCAGCATGATTGGGCCCCTGAACACAAAGCAAGGTCCTTAAATACATGGTTTAATAAGTTTCACGTTGAGGAACTCAAGTCGCTTGCACAAAGTCCTGGCCTTGACCCCATTGAACACCTTTTGGGATAAGTTGGAATGTTATTTGCAAGCCATGCCTTGTCTTCCACCATCAGTGCCCTCACAAATGTTTTTTGGTTGTATAGATACACTCACATGCACAAAATCTTGTGGAAAGCCTTCACATAAAAGTGGAGGCTGTTATAGCTGTTATCACCACAAAGGATAGTCAACTCCATATTAATATATGTTTGAACTAAAGTGTGTAGGGGTAACATAGCATTAAAGGGTAGCAAGTGTATGTTCAGGGCAGGGTTTAGCTTTAGGAAGATGGGAAAGGGATGGTGGGATCAGCACATGTACAGGAAAACCTGAACCACAACATGTTGTGGCACAAAGATTGAAACATAGTAGTTTGGTAGTGATGTGTACAAATTCTCCTAGTTTAGGGACTGAGATCTCTGCACCTACTGCATTGGTAACAAGTGCAATGTGAATTTAGTGGCAGTTACTGAGACCTGGTACAATGAGAAACATGATTGGGATGTTACCATACCAGCATACATGCTATACAGAAAGGAAAAGGGGTTGTTCACATTGGTGTGATATACAGACCCCATGGACATGCAGAGGAGTTCGACCATCTACTACTTGAAGAAATGGCTAAGATGTCAATGAAAGGTGAGGTTACCATTATGGGGAACTTTAATCTCCTTGACGTAGATTAGAAAAACAACAGTAGAGACATCCTAAATTCCAACAAGGAAGGAGGCTGTGTTGGATTTAGTATTGACAAATGGAGACTTAATTTCAGATATCACTATATGAGTGTGTTTGTGCTCCAGTGATCATCAGTCAGTGTGTCTTAATATAAGAAGAGAGGTTGCATTAAACCACACTAAAACGAAAGGGTTCAATTTTAGAAAGGTGGATTTTTCTAAAATGGAGTGATTTGATGTTCTGGACATATTTAGCTGGAGTCCAGGAGAAACAGAACAGCTTAAGAGATGTGTAGATCATTGCATTAAGTGTATTAGTAAGACTAAAAGAAAAAGGAAACGACTGTGGTACTCCGCAGATGTGGCAAATATACTGAAGCCAAAGAAGCTAGCTTTTAGGACCTATATAGACAAGCTCAAAATTAGGAAGATGGGAGCAAATATAAAGCTAAGCTTGGGAAGTGCATCACTTTGAGGAGCAAATTGCCAGGTTAACAAAAAAGGGTGATAAAACATTTTTTAGATATCTAAGTGAGAGAAGAAAACATAAACCTGTAATAATTAAATATATATATATATATTGATATTTTTATTTATATATATTCTAAATCTATATTTATATTGAACCTTTTAACCACATGTAAACATATTCTACATATTTCATGTTATGTTGCTGTCACCTCGCTAACCCACCAGATGTCCCAGTACATTTTGTCACCCTGCTCAGGTGTCTAGTTCTGGTGATGTTATCTACTCATTCTATTTATGGCCTAGGACTGGTGTTAACACTTTATTAAGGGGCTGGCAGAGGCATTATTAAACACCAATCAACAAAAAAGCCCAGAGACTTGCTGTTCCCACTGCAAGGGATTCTTGGTAGGTGTGTGCAAATTAGGTAACAATGAAAATTAACCACATGCCACCCACTATCAATGTGCCGCTCCAGCAGAGAAAAAAATGTCTATGCTGTAAACATAGATGACACATGATAAAATGCTTGTAGACACAGATCAAGCTTTTGCCAGTTTCAGGTAATTTTTTCTAACATCTATAAGTTTTGATTTTGTGTGGTGTGACCCAGTCACTGTTCTTATATTAAACCAAACATTCACCTTATATTCACCTACAGTTATATCTTATACCAAATCTCCATTTGTGAATATTATATGACCATCTTAGTAGTTGAATTCTCAACTACTTGTTTTAAGTAGGAGTTTAGGCTATCTGTACTCCTGGCACAACCAGCTACATTGGTTTTCCAGTTCACATCAGAAAGTCACCCATAACTTCTCCCTTCAAAGCCATTTTAGCTATTTCCTCAATTATTAGATTGTTTAACTCTTCTACTTGCCCAGGGGGTCTATAATTTAAACTGACTTGTGTTTGCCTCACTAACTTGAATTAGGTTAACTTTTTTGCTATCTTTGCTGCTGTGGTGCACAAACCTGGTCACTTACAAAAAGCAAGTCACTTGGAGAAATGTACATTTTCTCTTATTATGAGAGTCATGAGCATTTGATCAGTTTGCCAAAAAAATACTAAAAGTAAAAATATTCATAATGTGAGGTTCATAAAGCCAAATAATGTGTAGTATTTACACTTTTCTTGGGAGATTGATACACTAAACAGTGTATCCTAAATATTAATATTAATTATCTAAAGGTTTACCTATTAAAATATATTACCATATTGAGTCATAAATGTAGTGTTGTAAGATGCAGCCATTCACTATTTTTGCAATGGACGTGGGACATTGAAGGTTAAGGAGTCATGTCCAAATTCTATGTAAAAAATATGACATATGTTAAGTAGTTTATACTTTGCTAACAGTATATGAAGTAGCAAAATCAACTTTACATACATTTACACTCCTCAAGCCCTCAGCCCTCAAGCAAGGTCCTTCTATTGAACATTAATATAATTTCATAAGGCCAACTGAATAAAGTAGCGATATCTGGACATGCTTTCCTTGAAATCTTTGGAAAAATAGGCTAGCACTAGCATTCATTTAGTATGTGCTCATATCATGTGATACAATGATGTAATAACTAAACATGAGGAGGATATAATTTTACTCAAATCTGTTTTTGCATGGATTAATCAAAGTGTGTGTGATAAAGCAACAAGGCAAAATGGTCCAAAACAGGATTAGGCTTACTGCGTTGGGTCAAGTATAACTAGAATAAGGGTTGGCTCAGAAATAGAGGCACTAACGGGTAAAGTTGAGGGGCTCAATTGCACTAATCTTTATCATACAAAACAAGAAAAGGAATAGATGAATGAGAAAGAGTGGATATGGGCACTACCAAATCCCTGCTAAGGAAAAAGGCTAATAAAAAAAAGTACAAAAGAAAGTTAATACTTAAAGGAATTCAAAACGCTATGTGGGCTAATAGGTTCCTTTATGTAGTCACTATCTATACAGGCACACTGTAGGCTAAACCATCCAGAAGACCAATACACAATTTTGGGAAAGGTTCCCAGAAGGATACAAAAGGATGACAGTTGAGGAAAGGAAATAAACAATGGAGACTAGGGAGACAATGGAGAGACTAAGATAAACTAAGGCTATAACAATAAACTACAGCTAAGAACAAAATCTATAGGCACAAGCTTGGTATCATGTTCTAAGTGTGGAGGTGGGTTTCATTCACATGCCCCTAATAGTATCTGGTACAATGTTTATAGTGCCTATGCAGCTCCCCATACTAAAATAAAGCTATGGCTTGGCTAATGTATCACAATATACAATGTATACCAATACTAAACAGGAAAATATAGGACTAAAGACAAAAACAGTAGGACTAGGAGCTAAGCAGAATAAGACAAGTAGAAATTTTACTTTATTGAGAGGGCGGTAGATAAGTAGAACAGCCTCCCAGCAGAATAGTAGGTCTTAACAAAGTAAGGGGATTTAAATGAAGGGAGAGACAAATGGTTATCCTGAATCTAAAACAAGAGCAATGGCTGATTAATGTATGAGTTTTTAAAGCATGAAAACATAGTTTTATAGCTATACAACTAGCTGCAAATACAAAATTAAAGGGTTCCATTGATTTTCAGAAGTGAATTGTTTTCTCTGTTACACTTAGCTGCCATCTCATTTCGCCTGAATCTGGTAGGTGTGTGTTCCTCTCTTGTGGTCTTTTGTTTTGTGCAATTTGTCCTATGTTTTGTGTCCTAAGCCAAACTTAGCTCTTGCTACTGAACCCGACTTCTTTATCAATTGTAAACATATCCTGATCTTGGCCAGTTGCTTCCCATTTTGTCTAGTACTTACAATTGCTCTTAAGAGAGTACTGGGTCATGGTTTTATCCTTTGGATTGTCACATACTGTTAGGACCCAGCTGGCTAACTGGTATAATAGCCCAAACGCAGAAGTAAAGAAGTAAGGGAATCAAGGAACTCACCAAGGGTAAGCCCCAGCAGTAGGCCTGCAGAGCAGAGGTTACAGTATATGTACAGGAAATATAGGGTCAAATAGGCAGGGAGCAGTCCATAGAGTAAACCAGGTAAAATCCATGGGTCAAATAGGCAAAGGTTAGCAGAATAATCAGGTACAATCCAAGGGTTAAATAGGCAGACAGCAGTCAGTAGAATAATCGGGTACAACCCAAGGTCAAATTAGTAGTAACAACAGAGAACACAGAGGTAGGAACACACTGTAGTAGGGTATTGGCATCAGAATACCTGAGCAACGGTAACAGGGACCTCTGAAGTTCTTTCCCTCATTTTGATGTCGCCACTGCCCTCTCACCATGCCTCCTTTGTGGCCTCCAGTATATAATATATGTCTCTATGATACTTGCTAAGAACACCACCACATCCAAAATCACAGATTTACCTATAACCCATGAGAATTTGAACAGACCAGTGCTTAACTTTGGTTACCAAAGGTTTAATGCAAGACACCCAGCACCTGGGCTAATTTTTCTGGGTTTTTTCTTTACAAATGTTCCCTGTTCTCCATTGATCAATGCGACAAGAATCCTGTCACCTGATATTTAATTATCTTTCTTTTTTAATCTCCTTAACATTAAATGCAAAACAGCATACACAATAGACATTTAACATTTTATTATATGATATATTGGCTTGAATACCAATGCATGGTAGAGAAAGGGTGAGGACAAGGAGTATCATTTACCTACATTGGCTTGAGAATAAAAGTAAAATGTCCCATGCTGAGAACATGTCTGTCTTCAGACTGTGAGAGGAAATGGCTTGATCTTTAGTACTTCAAAAGAACCACAAAGTACAAAAAAAATCAAAGGCAGGCTGTAAAATTTATGATTCCATGGGAATGCTCAAAAAAAATCTCCCATCCGCTGACAAAAATGTATATATTCTCTGACCTTTGAATGCATTTTAGAGCAATTGTACAGTAAATGACTTGCCAAGTAGAAATGTGACCACACATAAGAAGAGATTGACTGGCGTATCTACATGTTGTAAAGCTCATTTAATTTGCAGTTGGTTTGCTATACACTAGTACAGACATTGCAACAAGAATGTATTGCATATGGAGTATTATGATCTTATGTTTCAAATATATTGACTGTAGCAATATAGTAATGGTTCTTCAGCATGGAGATTAATCAGTTAAGGCAGCTGGGAATGCATGCCAACAATGAGATCCATGTCTAGCTTTCCTGATACACATTAAAAATATGTTTTATTTAAATTTCAAATATGAACCAGACATGATAACCTTTAGTTATTTCATGAAACAGCATAAACCTTAATATTTTTTTTTCTATTTTAATTGCCTTTTAACATGATGCTATGTAAAACTTTACTGAGCCAATAGAGATGTTTCAGTAGATATCTTGATGAAAAATATGTAAAAACAATTATATATATATATATAATTATACAATCTTCCACAGGAATTACCTTATAGGCGCTTGAAGGGAAAGATACAGTAAATTGCTACTTCCCTTTTGGCTGCTTTCTCATTCTCTTTTGTTAAAGGGGAACTCCCACCATTTAGTATTAATAGTATCGGACTAAAAATAGTTTTTCAAAAATATTGTTTTTTTTTTAAACCAGTTCTAGCTTTTTGCACAATTTCATGTATTTAGGCATTTGCATATTAGCTATTAACCAGTTAACGAACAACCTGACTTCTTAACATATTGCCTTTCATAAATAATAGAATGTTTCAGACTTAATCACCCATGGCACTCTGACTAATGAAAGCAACAGACTTCATTAGCATTGCCATGAAGAGTGTGCTCAATGTGGTGTTTCAAAAATAGAAGAAGGCTCCAGGCACGCAGGGGTTCCATCAGACAGATTTATTGTAGGAAACAGACAACAACGTTTCGACCTCACGATGAGGTCTTTATCAAGTTAACCACTTGTGTGGTTAACTTGATAAAGACCTCATCGTGAGGTCGAAACGTTGTTGTCTGTTTCCTACAATAAATCTGTCTGATGGAACCCCTGCGTGCCTGGAGCCTTCTTCTATTTTTGATTTACTGGGGAGCTGGCCCTTCCTGGCACAGCTAAGCACCTGAGTTCCTGTGGGGAGTGAGTGCAGATTCCTAATTCTGGTGATTTGCCAATGTGGTGTTTCAGCAGGGAAAGTTACCCAAAATATTGCATGACTGACCTTCTCCAGGCCTAAAGGAAGTTTATTGGAATGAAATAACATAAACTAGGTTTTTGTCAATGCTAACCTACATTGCTGTATGCAATATTGTATTTTATGCAAAGAGAAAAAAAATCCCATTGAAAGTCCTGCGATTTGAAATCACTACAAATTGCTTACACAGTGCATCAAAATTATTTTTAAAAACTTTAAAACATCAGCCACAATTTCCTGATAAGTTATAGTTGTCTTAGACATATAGACAGTGCACAAATTATAGGTCATTTTTTGGTGACATAAAACATTATCTGCAAAAAAAATGAGTTTGGCCTTACCCTTTGAAAGAACCCTGTAAATTACTAGAATCCAGCACCATCGTACAAAAGTGTTCATAATTGCACAATATAAACAAATCTTCATCATTTAATTTATAGATAATATATACCTTTTTTTGCAAGTGGTTAACTAGTTTGCTAGGTTGTATATCATTTAAACAATGGTTATGTGCTTTGCTTTTGCAATTCTGTTTTTTGTTTTTTTTTTCATTTCTTTGCTTACGTACTTCACACAATTATTATATTTTTGTCAGCATATATATAGTACTTCCTGGACTCTTAACAATTTGTGTAATGGCCCTCTGTTCTGTAGAGAATATATGAGCCCCCAAGGGATTTCTTCATTCTGCTGAATCCATCTTTGTACTTGCAAGGGGGTAAGAATGTTAACTTAAAGAGGACTCAGCTTTTACATGCACTAAATTACATGTGAGAGCTGGAGTGTCCTTTTAGGTCAGTGGCTGATAAATCAAAGCAGTGCATACGTCTTATGAGTACACTTAGACACTTTTGCAGCATATAGCCATGTGTATCCTGTAGGTGGATACACATTAAATGATTACATCTGACTGGACTTTACAGGTCCATTGGAGGCTCTATCGGGCACAGCCCACCAGACATTTACCTGGTGTATCTGATGGCCAACCTGGGCCTGTTATCCTCCATTGAATTGTTAGGATTTTATCACAGCCATTGTGTTTCACTGAAGAAGACCACACAGCTTTGTATTACTATTCCTGTAATATTGTTGTACTAAAAATAAGGGAACACATTGTTAGAAACCAGTAATTGAAATCAGTAAATAAAGATACAATTATCTTTATTTTTGACTAACTGCTGAGAGTGCTTCTTTTACAGGTGTTTAGAGATACATGCTATACGCAAATATAATTTCTGTGGTTGCTTAGATACAGGGCAACCATCAGGGGTGCACAACTAGCGTACCTGGTAGGAGGGCCCGGCCAGGCAGAGAGAGCAGGGCCACAGGGAAGCACCTAGTGGAGTCACATAAGGTGCATTATATGACCATGCGATAGTAAAGATACTGACATAATAGAGAGCCCCACGGCTCTAGCACCAGCTACACCAGCCCTTTCCCCCAGGAAATACTTCTATGTTGGGTCTGAGTGCCAGAATATGACATAATTTTCTGGAGCTCAGACATAACTTGTGAGGACATTAAGGGTGCAAGAGAGCTTGCATCAGCCTTCCCCTCTCGAGCCAACAAAAGTAGGTTGTGTGTGTGTGTAGGTATGTTATTGTATGTGTGTGTAAGTATGTCAGTATGTTACTCTATATGTGCGTATGTCCATGTGTATATTAGTATGTGTAAGTATGTTACTGTATGTCTGTGTAAGTATTTTGGTATGTTATTGTGTGTATATTATTTACTAAATCTTGAATTATACATGTAAATGCTAAACCCCGATTATAGGCCGCACCCCCACTTTCAAGATTTAAATCATGGGTGAAAAGTGTGGCCTATAATCGGGCCAATACAGTAGTTTTTCATTGCAGCCACTTTATCAGTTAACAGGACCCAGAATCTTCTAACACAGGGGTCCCCAACCACCGGGCCGCGGACTGGTATAGGTCCGTGGCCTATAAGCAACTGGGCCGCATGGCAGTTCCGGGCACCGGGCAGGTGTTTTTTCTTTTTCATTTAGCCCTGCTGCAGGCAAACAGCAGAGTAAGGATCCAGGGCATATCTAGGGGGTCAGGGGGCATAAAGCATATCAGGAGGCAGAGTGGCATATCAGCTGGGCAGAGTGGCATAACCCATATCAGGAGGCAGAGTGGCATATCTGGTGGACAGAGTGGCATATCAGGGGGGCAGAGTGGCATATCAGGGGGGTATAACGCATATCAGGGGGGGCAGAGTGGCACAATTTTATAAGCTTTTTATGGATAGAAAGACAACCAAGGAAGTTGCAAATGTATTCATTATATTTTAAATGTAATAATAATAGAAGTAAAATGCACAATAAATGTAATGCACTTGAATCAAACCCAAAACACCCCCCGCCTGCAGTCCATGGAAAATTGTCTTCCACAAAACCGGTCCCTGGTGCGAAAAAGGTTGGGGACCGCTGCTCTAACATACTATTCTTACAACTTGTGAACAACTTGTGACATGTTTTCAACAGCTACTGAATTTATCATAACGATATCTTTAGTACTTTTTTCAGTCCCCAATCATTCTGCCTCACCTTCCCACCTACATGGAAATGTATGGCGTGTGTGTAGGTGTGTGTGAGAGTTTATTGCAATAGTCCCTGAAAGTAAATTCAACTTCCTGGTTATACTGTAAATGATTTATTTCAATTATTTGGAAATCAATAGGTCAGAACAAGGTCTCACTAGTAGTCGGACCCTAGCTGTAGATAATCAGGAATGTGTCCTTTTAGCTATTTAAAATAATGGGATTTTTACAGGATGGAGGAAGCAATCCATTTATCATTTTAATTAACCCCTAGTGTACCGGCTAAATAGGAGATATGGATGTTCTATGTAGTTGCAATCTTAGCCACGTAATGACTAGTGTGATCGCATAGATTACTTTTCTGTATTGGAGCAGGGCTGCAAATGGACAGCCTTCTCCTACCTCCACTGGCAAAAGTCTTTCATGATTTGTGACACATATTGGCTGATGAGCTTTATGGGCCACAACTCCCATCATGCTCAGTTGGGTCAAGGGTTCAAAAAAGGCACATTTGTGGACATGTGCATTTATTTCTGAGAGTGTTTCTTTGGCATGGTCATAGAACTTTTTTCATCTGGTTTGGAATTAATGGAGAAATAATTGGGTAAAAAATGTGGTTTTTTTAATACTAGATCATGTCATAGGATGCACAATTTGCCTTAACTTAGGTATCTATTAGCTTAACAAAAATATATAGGCTTCTCTATTCAACGTGTAAGTACTTCTAAGGTAGTCACCTAAATGTAAATATAACAAAATTATAAAAACGGTCCCGTACACAAGTTAAAATTGCCCAAATTCATAGGTGTGTTTTTTTTCTGATAGATCTAAGATGGGGCTGGACAGAGAGCTGTCAAAATTGTAAGGAGGGGATAGAAAATGAAAGGTAAAATGACTCACGGGAAAGACAGCCAGCAAGAGGATTAGGATGAGAGAAAAAAAAGTAAAAAATTATTTTGGGGAGAAACAAAGCTGAAAATGTATTGTGGTCTGGCAAAGAGCTAGAAAAAAGGTTAAAGGGATTGGTATGAGAAAATAAAGCTGTACATAGGGTTGAGGTACAGGGAGTCCTCTCTGGTACTCCTGGAGTTAAACACTGAATCAAAATTGCAAGTGTTTCCTTATATGTTAATTAATTAGGGCAAAAAAACTTTTAACAAAGATCGTTTAAATTAGTTTTTTTAGGGATCAAATAATTATATATCTGGAAGAGATTTCAAATCTTCCCTGGTTCAGCATGTTATGAAGAAAAACATTAAGTACATTAAAATTTTAGAGATATCATCAAAACAGGAATTGGTTGCTCTAGACCCTAGGTTTGCATGTCTCCTGTTTTAATAAATAATGAGGAGAATTGGAATCCAGGCAATGACTTTCTGTGAGACGGAAGGGCATAAACGCAGAAAAAAACTGGCAGACTACGCTATAGATACCTATCACAGACTGACTTAGCTCATTGAACACTTTAAATTACACTGGATTAAATTGCAACTAAGAATTTAAAGAAACATCGTAAAACATTTTAGGATTTTATTAGTTTATAAAGTTGTTTCTTCATTTTAGTCAAATATTCACGCAAAAAGTCATTCTGGAATCTATAACTGAATATGGTAAAAAGTAATTAAAATGTAATATGGTCTTCAATTTTATGGCCTTGGTTAGAAAGCAGGAAGAAATCATCTGTAAAAAATTATTTACTTAAAGCACCCTCCCTCAAAATGTAAACATCGAACAAATAGTATAATTTGCAACATCAAATCCACATTTTAAACTAATTGCGGATTGTAATGTTTCAAGTGCCCCCACCACATAAGATACCACAGTCAAACCACAGTCAAACCACAAAATCATGCCACTGAAATAATATTTATAAATAAAATGCCAAAATACCTGAGTATTGCAGCACGCAATGATACCTTTTTTTATTGGATTAACACAATAGTTCAAAGACAAGCTTTCAAAAGTTTTCCTGTCTTCCTCAGGTATTGCTTCAGACCTGAGAAGAGAGGAAAACTTTTCTTTATAGTTAACAATTAAGTGCAGAGACAGAGGCACAGGCTGTCACGCTGCCTGGTTTTTGTGAGCAGAGCCGTATCTGGCTCTTTTTGCGCCCAACGCAGGAATGGAAAATACCCCCCCACACACATACGCTATTTCTTTTTTACAGAGATTACACTGACCTTACACACTGCCTTTACACATACCTGCCCATGAACACACATGTACACGTACACTGCCCCTACACAAACCTGCCCATGAACACACATACATACATACACTGCCCTAACATACCCCTGTCCACACGCACACACATGTATAGACATACAACACCCTCACACACCCCTTCCTTTACACACATACACACACACACTAGCCCATACACATACACTGCTCTTACACACACCAGCTTACAAAAACAAACATATATACACATACACTGCCCTAACATACGCCTGTCCATACACACACATGTATACACTGCCCTGACACACCCCTGCCTTTACACACACATATACACTTACAAACACCAGCTTACAAACACCCAAATATCTACACATACACCTGCCCATACACACATACTAGCTTACAAACACACATATATACACACTTTCTCATCTTCTATCTTCACTTCAGGCCTCTGCTTTAGTGCTCCCTCATCACCATGCAACGGCTACTGATGCAGAGCGCGGGGAGGACATCATATACAGGCCTGGGCCGGTTAGAGGTAGATTGTGATCTCCCGAAGCAGTCTGCTCGTCGCGTGCCTGCTGAGCATACAATCTTATACCTGCCTCGGGACAGCCCTGATTGTGGGGAATCACTTTGCTAGCAGCAATGTATGGGCAACTGCCCAGTGTTCCCATACATTTAGGTGAGGGTTCCAAATTCAGTGGGGGGGCAAAAGGGGGGCAAGGAATAATCTATTCCCCTTGCCTCCTGTAGTGACGCCTATGACTATGCGCAATGCCAAGCTGCGGCTAGAGTGGTATAAAGCCCACCACTTCTAGAGCAACAGAAATGTGTTCTCTGGAATGATGGATCAGGCTTCACTATTTGGAAGTCTGATAAACAAATTAAGGTTTGGTGGATGCCAGGAACGCACTACCTACCTGCCACAGTCTGATGGTATACAGGAACCCAGAAGAGGATGTAGGACCTAGACCAGAACCAAGTGAAGCAAGAGGTCTAAAGGTGAGGATGTTCAAACAAAAGACTGTGGTGAAGTCACAGGATAGGCCGAAGCTACGACATGGATTGGGAGAGTTGAGGGCAAATCAGTATCCTAAATCCAAGTCACTGGACTAGCTGGGTCAGAACCAGGGATCAAAAGATGTGAGAAAATATGCTTTTACCCTCGGGACTAAAAGGCTAAAGTATGTTGGATGGTAATACTCAGGTAAGTATTACGCCCAGGAATACTGTTTCAGTCAAACTATGATCTAAGGTGTATTTAATATTGGGTTCCAAACTGTTGAGTTCCAAACTGTTGAACATAGACAAAGGCTCCAGTGGCCCGCCCAGAGAATTAAAGTACTGGCAATATGTCTCCTCAATATTTTGCAATGACTGAGTAGAGGTAAAACATAAATATGTTCAGTTTTAGCATACTCATGTCCAATGCTGTAAAGTAGTTCTCTCTGGCTAAAGGTTTCATGTAGGCTCATATAGGTGTAGGTTCCATATATAACCCTTAGTGTCTGTTGAATGTTGAGTGTGACCCAAGTGTCCAACACAAGGCTCCATGAATCTTCTTTTTTATGTAGACAGAGTGGTCAACCCAATGTGGGGTAATATTATGTTGTTGGTTGTGGACTGGTTAACCTATGTGATATTCTGTTTTTTTTTTACTCTGTGTTTTGCTCTAAGATATCAAAGTGTTGGAATCCTTTCTTTTTGATATTATGGTGACACTGTGGGGTATGAACTATATTAATATCTTACAAGCCTTTCAACTGTTTGAGTGGATTTTTTAAATTCCTCCACTACATGTGATGATTTATACTATACATTTATATTTTGGACATTAAACAGGGGGATTTGTTTTAGAATTTTCTATGTTTGGTGATATGTGTATTTATATATATATATATATATATATATATATATATATGATGTATACAAAAATAGATGTTTTCTGATTACATTTAATCATTTTTATTGAGTTGGAGATTGGTCTAAAAACATTTTTTGATGCAGATGCCCTTTCAACTTACTGATATTTATGTTATGAAATTATGTCTCCATTTTAATCATGAGAGAAAAGGTTGATATATATTTTTGGCAGGATTAACCTTTAATTCCTCCCTCGGTATCAATGTTCTGCAGTCAACTACAAACGGGAACCTGCTGTAGATTTAGAACTTGATATTTTTTTACATGTAACATTCAGCACCCAACCCACTAACATCACTTGTTTTCATTATTGTGTTCCTATCTTTTAATGTTTTCTTTCTTCCTTCTCCACTTACCTCATTGTTTACTGTATACCAAACCGACTTTCCCTAATTGACGTACTTGGAAACTTCCTATGGTTTGCTACCTGCAGCTCATCGTCTTCAAGATGGGTGGCTGCAATAAGGAGCAGAGCCGACTGCATGTATGGTCAGGGCGGACATAACCTGGGCAGGAGTGGATGGAACCTGAACAGAGAGTCTGTGTGACCTCTGAAAAGCAGAGCCTTCAACTAGAACCTTTAAGTGAATCCCAGTAAGTCCCCTGCTTTGCCAATTGTTTTATTACTAAATTTGAATGGTTCATCTAGATGTTTTTACAGATAACATTGTTCTTCACTGTATAAATGTTGTGAGATCCCTTATTTAAATGAGCAGAGCATAGACCAGAGGGGTGTTATTACTAGACTTGTGCATTCATCTTCGAGCGAACATGAAAACAACCATGAAGAGTGCGTTTTTATGTTTGTCACGAAGAAGTGAAGATATCGGTGGTAAAACGTACACAAAGGCGAAGACACACAACACGAAGAATGTTCGTGTTAGTCTTCGTCTAGTAATCTCCCTGGTCCCTTCCCCATCTAGCCTACCTTATCTCTGCAGCATCGCAGTGGTTGATGGAAGCGGAGATCTGTAGGTTTGCCGTCAGGGGTTTAGGGATCGTGCAAACGACTCCATTGGTCACCTGCAGGGTCCTCCCCTGGCATCAACCAATTGGTTGATGCCAGAGTTAGACCCTGCAGGCGACCAATAGGCTCACTCGCACAGCCTTTTTAATTCCTGACTGCCAACTTACGGATTTCTGCTCCTGTTAACTCCTGCGATGCTGCGGAGATAACGGGAGCAGAAATCCGTAGGTTCGCCATCAGGGGTTATATGTAAAGTTTATTAAATATTTTTTATGTCAGCTATCGTGATACCTATGGTATTGGATAGTCTGTATTCTTTTTTATCCACATCAATAGGCTAGATTTAATGCTGGACCCAAACCTGTCACAAATAATTGCAATTCTTGACACACCCTGCTCCCCGCCCAGTTTTTCCTTTAAATGGGGGTGTTTCCCGCTGCCGTTAGAGGGACCGCCCACTGACATCAGTGAGAACTCCCCCAACGTCAGTGGGAACTCCCCCAACGTCACTGGGAACTCCCCTGACGTCAGTGGGATCGCCCGCCGACTTCAGTGTCCAGTCCTGGCCGCGTCTCGCAAGCCGGAACCCGAGAAGTTCCCAGGTATAGTGCCAGACCTCACAAATGCTCTACTGGATTAGTGGGCAGAAAGTCCCACTGAAATACTCCAAAATCTTGTGGAAAACCTTTCCAGAAGAGTGGAGGGGGGACCAACTTCACATTAATGTCTATGTGTTTAGAATGTGATATCATAAAAGTCCCTGCTGGTGTAATGGTCAAGTGTCTCAATCCTTTTATCTGTATATTATCATGTTTTATTATGTTCTGGCTCTATTGTCTGCTTTAGAAAAGAAATACATTTGCCTATGTCCTTGCTGACCCTCACTGAACATAATCTGATCTTTTTAAATACTGAAATATGCCAAGGCATGAGGTGAAAACAAAATATTTGACTCTTTATTTGTAAAGGATTTTCATGAAGACATATGTCAAGGTTTGGAACATGTCTCATACTACAGTCCTGTGCTTTCTAATTGGTACTTGGTTCAGGACATATTGATTAAGAACATTATTGAAACAAAGTGTTCAAAAGAAACCAACTACTAAATTATTCATGAGATATCTAAAAACCCAAGTTAAAACAATGTCCCTCATAAATCTCAAGGACCTTTCAGAGCATTTGATTGTATTAATAAAGAACATATACTTGTGGTTGAAATGTTTTGCTAGGCGTGAGGGCGAAAACATTGCCTATTAATGTTCAAAGATTATGTTAAAAATGAAGAAAATATTGTCAGTAATATTGCTTATCATGTCAGAAAATGTTGCAATATTAGGTGAGTATTCAGGGCCGGCCCAAGACTTAATGCCGCCTGGGGCGAAGTTTAAACTTCGCCGACACCATTATCTACCCTAACCCCCCCCCCCTGTTTAAAGGTACTTACCTTTAAACAGTCCTGCGGCGAGTCTCCCTGCTCTGCCACGGTGCTGGCTTGTAATGCTGAGCGCCGGAAATTGACGTCACTTCCGGCGCTCGGCATTACAAACCGGCACCGAGACCGAACAGGGAGACTCGCCGCAGAGGAGAGAGAGAGGCGCCGAGCGGGTAAGCAAAAACCACTCGGCGCCCCTCTCTCTCCTCCGCTTAAAAAAAAAAAAGCCCCAGTCGGCTCCATTGTAGGGCCGGCCCTGTGAGTATTAGTACAGTTCAAATACTATAGTGTTGTGACCAATATAGAAGGGCCAGAAAACATTCATAGGACTCATTGGAAGTACATGCTTCAATAAAGTTAAGATAGCTAGTAGAAACATCATCGTAGTAACCACTGTAGCTATGGTGTGAATACAGTTAAAACTAAAGGCACCCATAGTCTAGGCAAATTGAATCTCAAACAGCAATGGGGTTTGTAGGCAGGAAACAAACAACAAAGTCTAGGACAGTGCAGTGTTTGAACTTGAATGAAAGATGGCTACTCTGCAACCAGGATAACATAAAAAAGGTAGTGCAGTAGTGCCAAAGGTAAATCTGGAACAAAGCAGTACAGGAGCAGGTGCAAAGGAACTCAAATCAACACAGGGTCTATATTAACCCTCAGGAACAGAGAAAGAGGAACTGTGACCCTAGAGCAGGACAAACAAAGATTCTCAATCATCTGACAGGAATCTAAATAAATGGGATACATGACCAATTACCCAACTAATAGAGTACTTACATCTTTGTCAGGCTCCCAGCCATGCCAGTACACGTCGTGGGGGGTACTTACTCATCTCTGCGACTCCGGGGTCCTCAGCCTCCCGCAGGAAAGCCGCATGGCGACGCGCTGGGCCGCATCGTAGCCATTTGGTGGAGACTCTGTGGAACGAACCGGCGTTGCTGCACCAGTTTTGTTGCGGACTGTCCTAAAAGACAAACTGGCACGTGTCCAGGTTCTCTGGAAGAGACAGTCCACTTGGTAACGCAAATAGACTGGAGGTTTCGGGAATGTAGGGCTGAAAAAGGTTCCTCGTCGCCATTCTCTCCGTTTTCTCCCACGCCTACCAAGTATCCTCCAGCTGTGACAACGCCTGAAGCGGAAGAACCTATGCAGATAGGACTAGCATGCGGCCCCTTATCCGACAAGGAAAAAGCCAGAAGACGCAAGCAAACCTTTGCATGTACCTTTGCATGGAGGTTTTGTTCGCGTTGTGCCCACTTGTCCAGGGTTGTCGGCCAGAGGTAAGCCTTCTCCACTACCAGCGTTTTTGTTTCTGAGTTGTATGGCCCCCCACTCTCCATGTGTATTTTGCAGTAGGCAAATAGAACCATCTCGCAGAATGCTATCATGGACTCAAGAGCCACTCTGTTTGAATTTGGTCCAATCTCCTTTGTTCCCACTCATTTTGGGGCTACCATGCCTCAGGTATCATGACCCCTCCATACAATGGACTTCCGGCAAAGTTACTTTTTGTTCCACGTTCTGTCAGCAGAACTGCTTCCTACTGACTAGTATCTCTCTCACTCTCGGTAACCCTCCTACTGTGAAAATACCTTCTCCATACCTCCCATTTGTCAAGGTTTTTAACAAGAAAGAGGCAGAACAGTTACCCACACACAGACGCTACGACTGCCCCATTGACCTCCTACCCGCTGCACCCATTCCTTTTGGCTGGATATTCCCTCTCTCTGAACCAGAACTGTTAGTGCTGAAGGACTAAATAGACGACAACTTAAGCAAAGGGTTTATACAACCCTCCACATCCCCAGCAGGGGCAGGTATATTCTTAATCGAAAAAAAGACGTGTGTTTATTATCGGGCCCTGAACAGCATTACAGTAAAAAATAAGTACCCACTCCCGCTGATACCTGAATTACTGGATCGCCTCCGTGAAGCACGTGTCTACACCAAGTTGGATCTACTGGGGCATACAATCTGATCCGGATAAGAAAGGGTGACGAGTGGAAAACCGCCTTCAGAACAAGATATGGCCATTTCGAATACAATGTAATGCCTTTTGGCTTATGTAATGCACCTTCCAGCATTTCCTCAATTATATATTTTGAGACCTCCTTGACCAGAGCCAGCCTCCTCTGCCCCTTCTCACTGCCTTCCCCCTCTGCCCCTTCTCACTGCCTTCCCCACTCTGCCCCTTCTCACTGCCTTCCCCCCCTGCCCCTTCTCACTGCCCCCCCGCCCCTTATCACTATCTACCCGCCCTGCCCCTTATCACTATATCTACCCCCTATCCTTACTTACCTTGTTGCCGGAGTACTTGAAAATGGCCAAACGCCTTTGACCTAGACAAGCCTGCTGGGCCTTTTTCTTCATGAGATTCCAGCTACACATAACCTACCGACCTGCCTCACAAAATGCAAAATCTGATGCGGTCTCTACTATATAAAACCCCAACAAACTCCGCATCCTCTAATGACACCATTCTGTCCTCTCTACTGGAGGAGATCCGTAAACACAGCAAAGACCCCATGCAGCTACCGACCAAGCCCGCTTTACAAAACAGGCAAGGGCTCTTGTACAAGAACGACCTCCTTTATGTACCCAGACCAACCCGCTGCAACCATGGGGTCCTCGGCATGCCGTGGGAACGGCATGTGGCGACGCGCTGGACCGCATCCTCGGGCTCACGTAGTTCGTGCGGCCTGCTCGGCGTGCGAGTCCGTCATGGTGCGCGGTGGGCACGGCGGAGTAGACAAGGGCAGGATGGCTGGCCATGTCAGAGAGGGGGAAAAGCCTCCCCATCTCTACCTATACTGAGGAACCATAGAGGGAGGGGCTGGTATCGAAGTGGGAGGTTCCCACTCATAAACAGACTATATAAGCCCTCCACTCTCATTGCTTGAATGTTTCTCAAGCCACTGGGTGCTCTCCTGTTTACCCCTTGCAGTGTATATTTGGATTCCCCGGCTTTTGACCCTCGGTTCAACTCCTGCCGACTGCTGCCTGCCTTGACCCTTTTTGGACTGTTTATGATAACCAATATCTGCTGTACCGTGTCGTTGGTAAATACCCGGCCTAGTGCTCCCAACTTGAACCCTTACAATCCACTGTTTATTAGAGTCATGTAGACCACTTGCACAGAGCCTACAGGTAACTTTAGTCTATACATCAGATAGTTGACAGAGAAGGCCATTAACAGAGAGAGACAGACCCAGGTTCCAATCCTCATAGAAATGTACTCTTTTAGATGTACTGTATGATGGGGTGCTCTCAATTGGTGTTGGGGAGATGCATGTGATATGTGTTGAGCTTGTATAGTGGCTTTGTGAGCTGGTGTCTAGATCAACACATACTTTGGAATATATGTCATACTAATTTGGTTAGTGTAATGATTACGTTTAAAAATAATTCTGTATATGACAGTCATCATTTAACAGAAAATTTCCTTGCTTATTGCCTTAAACAAATTGATTTAATCTTCAGTATCCTTGCTCATCCTTTCTCAGAAGGAAACAGAGATGACCCTCCTACAACACAGGACTCTAGCCTGAAACTGAATTGGTTTCTGTGAAAAGTGTTTATGTGTTTTACTATTTGAAAAATCTGATTAATGTCAGCTTAGGTCAGCAGCTGCCTAGCTTACATCTTTTGCTTAAGCTTCTTGTATTTCAATTTCATTGGATCCACCGTCATACTCTTTTCTTCTTTGAATGTTTTGCTCATAAATTATGCATAAAATCAATAAATGGATTAAAAAAAACAAAGATGCAATTTGACAGTAAAAGTTTGTTATATTAACCAGTTAGAGCTCATTTCACAAAGTCATCATGCTGATGTTACAAAATTCATTGAGGTCTTTTGCAACCGTGGTGGAGGAGATATTTGGGCTAAATAAAATGAATATGATGTAATTTCCTGGCACCGAGACATAGCGTGTGAGGACCTTGAGGGAACAGAAATGCTGTCCTGAGCCAACAAAGGTAGGTTGTGTGTGAGTAAATAAGCATGTCAGAGTGTGTGTGTGTAAGTAAGTTGCTGTTCAAGTTCCTCACTGGAACCTCTCCTACCTTCCATATTTACCTTTTCAGACACAGCAGCTACTTTTTATAACAATAGATTTGCCTCATATGTTGACAGCATAACCCCCTGTTACTGTATGTTATGCCCAACAACTGAAACGCCATCCATGGTGTACCAAAATCATACGCTTTCTTCAGAAATGCTCTTGCACTGCTGAACGCTCCTTCAGAAAATTAAAATCCAGCAAAATACTTTACACACTACAAATTCATGATTTACACCTACAACTAAGCCCTCTCTCGCTAAACAACTCTACTTCTCTACTCTCATCAGGGGCGTACCTAGAGTATTTGGCACCCGGGGCGGATCCTGTAAGTGGCACCCCCCCCAAATGTAAAGACATCTACAAAATTATGTTGGCAAGAATATTTATTGCACCAATTTGTAAACTGTATGTCAACTGTAAACAACAAGAAATCTGAAAAAATAAATTAATAACTTATAAGTAAAATAAATACGTTTAAATAACATTTACTGAACATATAATAGTGCTTTCTTTAATAACCCTAAAAAAAAACAGCGCCCACATTGCCCACATAGAACCTGACCAGCACCCAAATTACACACACATAGGACGTGCCATCTTTGCCCCCAAACAGCCCAGCATGAGTCAGCATTGTTCCCAAACAGCCGAGTGTACGCCATCTTTGTCCCATAAACACGCTACCTGTGCCATCTTTGTCCCATAAACACCCTGCCTGTGCCATTTTTGTCCAATAAACACCCTGCTTATACCATCTTTGCCTTTTTGACAAATCAACTATACACCTATGATTAACACAAACACTTTTACAGTCACTCACTAATTCACTTTCATTCACACAATCATTTATTCTTTTACATAAATTATTTACACATATTCATTGATGCATTCTCACAAATTCATTAATTCTCTCACTCATTCACACAATTCATCCACACATTAATCCATTCATTTTTGCTCTCTCATTCTGACTCTTTATTTCAATATTCTTGCTACCCTCCTTTCTCCCTATCTAACCATTCTCACCCCCTTCTGACTCCCTTCTCCCTATCTACCCCCTATTCCCCCGTCTCACTCCTTTCTCCCTATCTACCCCCTCCTAACTATCTACCCTCTCCCCCCTCTGAAGTTCACTTACCTTTCAGGAGTCCTGCGGTGGGGGTGCAAGGCCTCTGTCTCCCAGCTCTGCCACTGTATGGAACAGTATAGAGTGATGGGAGTTATGATGTACTTTAGAGCATAATGAAAAAGACATTGGAAATGGTACAGCATAACACCCATCACTCTCACACACTTACCAATCCACACATTCCAATCCACAGATTCCACACATACCAATCCACACATACCAATCCACACTTACCAATCCACAGATTCCACACATACCAATCCACACAAACCAATCCACAGATTCCACACATACCAATCCACACTTACCAATCCACAGATTCCACACATACCAATCCACACATACCAATCCACAGATTCCACACATACCAATCCACTCTCACTCTCACTGAATGATTTCCTACCTTTCCTCTTTTCTTCTAACAGCAGTCAGCTCCTTTTCTTCCTCTTCGCTCCTCTTCTTCTGTCTTCTTCCGGTTCAGAGGGCACGGTCGGCGGTGGGCGCGGCTTCAGTGCTGTGCGCCGGGATCTAACAACAAACCCCGGCTCACAGCAGCAGTTGCCGCGCGGATCGCGAGGGAGCGGTATCGGAGGTCTTTAACAGACCTCCGTTCTCCCTTCAGTGATTTTAAGCCAGTTCCCGGCTTAAAATCACTGAAGGGAGCCGGAGGTCTGTTAAAGACCTCCGATACCGCTCCCTTGCGAGCCTTCTCCTCCAGCGGCGGACATTACTGTCCGTCTCTGGAGGGGTGCCGGCAAGTTGGCACCCCCCTGATGAGCGGCACCCGGTGCGGACCACCCCCCCCGCCCCCCGCTAGGTACGCTACTGTATTCTCTCATGGTAACCTTGCCAACATGCAGTATATTTATTCTCAGTATCGATGGCTTATTACCCATGGTCCCTGTGAACAGAATTAAGTAAACATTTTCATTGCAAAGAAGGGGTTTCCATGTAGAAATTATTTTAACAAACTATATCGGACCCATAATTTTTTATATTTAGGATGATTTTCTGCCTTACAGTTAACTGACAAATTCTGGCTTGTGGCTGTGTGACACATTATAGTACATTGCCTACATTTCTGGTCGCTGGGGTCTATTAAAGATTAATGGTCCATTAAAGTTTAATGTTCCTTGTACCGCTATAAAAAATACACATGAATTGTGTTTTCCAAAGAATGGATTGTTTAATTGGACATCCGTATTCTTATTTTATATATATATATAAATTTATATTATTACAGTGACAAGAAATAGTAAATTAACCCTTTGGAATTATCTTGATTTCTGCATGAATTGTTTATAAAATGTGATCTGATCTACATCTAAGTCCCATTAAACACCCTCATTAAACATTCACAATGCTGATGGAAAAAAAGTGAACCCTTCGTCAAACCTCCTTTGACAGCAATAACCTTAAACAAGTGCTTCCGGTAGCTACAGATCAGATCTGCACACCGTCCAAGCAGAATTTTAGATGATTCTTCCTTACAGAACTGTTTCACCTCAGTCATATTCTTAGAATGTATGGCGTGAACGGCTCTCTTGAGGTCATTCCACATCTGTAATGGGTTGACGTTTGTGCTATGAGTGGGCTTCTCGAAAAGATAGATTTTTTTAAAGCCATTCTGTAGTAGATTTACTTAATAAGGGCTGCATCACCCAACTTAGATTGAGTTTCAGCAAGTGGACATCCATCCAGACATTGATTAACTTGGGAATTCGTTGTTCCCTTGATGGCATGCTGTCCTGGAGCCAAGGCTGCGAAGCAGCCCCAAATCCCTCCACAGTACGTCACTGGTGGGATGAAGTTATGTTGGTATACAGTGCCCTTTTAATGCCATATGTAGTGTTATTTCTTCCCGAACAATTAATCCTTAGGTTCATCAGTCCATAAAACATTTTCCCGGTAGCATTGAGTGTCAAGGTGCTCTTTTACAAAATTCTTAAATTGGAGAACAGCTTCCTCTGTGATATGCTGCCATGAATTTCATGATTATTCAATGCTTTGCCTATCGAAGACTCATGAACAGAGGTGTAAACCACTTCCAATGTATTCTTCCATCCTTTAGCTGTTACTCTAGGGCAGTAGCGTACCTAGCGGGGGGCGGGGGGGCGGTCCGCACCGGGTGCCGCTCATCAGGGGGTGCCAACTTGCCGGCACCCCTCCAGAGACGGACAGCAATGTCCGCCGCTGGAGGAGAAGGCTCGCAAGGGAGCAGTATCGGAGGTCTTTAACAGACCTCCGGCTCCCTTGAGCGATTTTAAGCCGGTGAAACCGGCTTTAAATCACTCAAGGGAGCCGGAGGTCTGTTAAAGACCTCCGATACCGCTCCCTCGCGATCTGCGCGGCAACTGCTGCTGTGCGCCGGGGTTTGTTTTCAGATCCCGGCGCACAACACTGAAGCCGCGCCCACCGCCGTCCGTGCCCTCTGAACCAGGAAGAAGACAGAAGAAGTGGAGCGAAGAGAAAGAAAAGGAGCTGACTGCTGTAAGAAGAAAAGAGGAAAGGTAGGAAATCATTCAGTGAGAGTGACAGTGAGAGTGGATTGGTATGTGTGGAATGTGTGGATTGGTAAAAGTGAAATCTGTGGATTGGTAAATGTGGATTGGTATGTGTGGAATCTGTGGATTGGTATGTGTGGAGTCTGTGGATTGGTAAGTGTGGATTGGTATGTGTGGAATCTGTGGATTGGTAAATGTGGATTGGTATGTGTGGAATCTGTGGATTGGTAAATGTGGATTGGTAAGTGTGGATTGGTATGTGTGGAATCTGGATTGGTAAGTGTGGATTGGTAAGTGTGGAATCTGTGAATTGGTAAGTGTGGAATCTGTGGATTGGTAAGTGTGGATTGGTAAATGTGGATTGGTAAGTGTGGATTGGTATGTGTGGAATCTGTGGATTGGTATGTGTGGAATCTGTGGATTGGCAAGTGTGGATTGGTATGTGTGGAATCTGTGGATTGGTATGTGTGGAATCTGTGGATTGGTATGTGTGGATTGGTATGTGTGGATTGGTATGTGTGGTATGTGTGGTATGTGTGGATTGGTATGTGTGGCATCTGGAATGGTAAGTGTGGATTGGTAAATGTGTGAGAGTGATGGGTGTTATGCTGTACCATTTCCAATGTCTTTTTCATTATATAATTATGCTCTAAAGTACATCATAACTCCCATCACTCTCACACATTTACCAATCCACACTTTACCATGCTGTTTCATACAGTGGCAGAGCTGGGAGACAGAGGCCTTGCACCCCCACCCCAGGACTCCTGAAAGGTAAGTGAACTTCAAAGGGGGGAGAGGGTAGATAGGGGGGGTAGATAGGGAGAAGGGAGTGAGACGGAGGGGATAGGGGGTAGATAGGGAGAAGGGAGTGAGAAGGGCTAGATAGGGCAGAAGGGGGTGAGAATGGGTAGATAGGGAGAAAGGAGGGTAGCAAGAATATTGAAATAAAGAGTCAGAATGAGAGAGCGAAAATGAATGGATTAATGTGTGGATGAATTGTGTGAATGAGTGAGAGAATTAATGAATTTGTGAGAATGCATCAATGAATATGTGTAAATAATTTGTGTGAAAGAATAAATTATTGTGTGAATGAAAGTGAATTAGTGAGTGACTGTAAAAGTGTTTGTGTTAATCATAGGTGTATAGTTGATTTGTCAAAAAGGCAAAGATGGTATAAGCAGGGTGTTTATGGGACAAAGATGGCGTACACTCGGGAACAATGATGACTCATGCTGGGCTGTATGGGGGCAAATATGTGCCATATTTGTGTGTAATTTGGGTGCTGGTCAGGTTCTATGTGGGCAATGTGGGCGCTGTTTTTTTGGATGGTTATTAAAGAAAGCACTATTATATGTTCAGTAAATGTTATTTAAACGTGTTTATTTTACTTATAAGTTATTAATTTATTTTTTCAGATTTCTTGTTGTTTACAGTTGACATACAGTTTACAAATTGGTGCAGTAAATATTCTTGTCAACATAATTTTGTAGATGTCTTTAAATTTGGGGGGGGGTGCCACTTACAGGATCCGCCCCGGGTGCCAAATACTCTAGGTACGCCCCTGCTCTAGGGTTCTATTTTTAACTCATTCAGCATTCTGCCTTGCGCCTTTGGAGTCACCTTGGCTGGGCATCCACCTTTAGGGAGAGCAGCCACAATACTAAGTTGTCTCTATTTCTAAACAATTTGGACTGATGAATATGTAAACTCTTTGAGATTACTTTATAACCCTTGACAGATATAGCTTTGACCCAGGGGCCAGGCTCGACCCAGTTACCCAATTAAACACCATCACACAATATGGATTTTTAAAGGCCACAGCCATCTTTATTTAACACAGCCCCTTCACGACAAAGCCCTTAGGCAGGGCACATGACAGGAAGCCCTTAGGCAGGGCACACGACAGGAACTCACAGACAGAGAAGACGTGGTCAAGCCAGGTCAGAACCAGAAGATCATAGAACAAGTTTAATCATGAGACTAGAAACTGGGTCAGAGCAAGCTGGATCAGAACGGGTAGGATCCACAATGAAAGCTGCTAGCACAGGACCAAACACAAAGCCACAGCAGTAGTATACATTGCAGTGTAAAGGTCTGGACTGAGAGGCAGAGCAGGTAATTAAGGAGAAGGCCAACTCCCAGGTAAGCTGGTGCAGCTGTTAGGGTCATTAGCATATGGTCCTTCTGTTCTGACAGGTGTACTCTAGAGACATGACACCTAATAATAACCAAATTTAGTCTGAGCCCAAAAATACACCTCAAATTATGTTGCATTAGTAAGACTCCAGGTTTGCTAACTCCTGACTCCAATTACCTTTTGTTGAAGTGATTAGCCTAAGGGTTCATATACTTTTTTTTAACCCACACTGTGAATGCTTTATGATGTATTCAACATGGATAAGAACAGTACAATAATTAGTGTGTTATTAGTTAAGACAAATTGTGTTTGTAAATTAGATCAAGATCATATCACATTTAATACAAACGTATGCATAAATGCTAGTATGACTTATCTTACCTTTTCTTGCATCTTTTATCGATCTATCATCTATCTATCTATCTATCTATCTGTCTATCTATCTATCTATCTATCTATCTATCTATCTATCTATCTATATCTATATCTATATCTATATATATATATATATAGATATATATAGATATATACATACTGTATATATTACATTTGGAACATAGATTTTTGCTGAATCTTCATTGTGTAGTACCTAGTTTGGAAACCCAGTTAAAAAAAATGTTAAACTATTTAATGTTTTAAGTTCCTCATCGGCATAGCTAACATACTCAAATGAAGCTTTAAACAATACTCTACCACTGGCAAACCACATTCCAAATGCACATGGGGAATATGGGAGCCAATGTAGATTATCTGCTGTCATGCTAACTAACCTTGAGCAATCAATCTTGGAATTAATTAATCACAGGGTTACGATAACATGGAACGAAAAACGTAAATTGCAGAGTGATCTGCAATCCCGTTCTGCATAATTAATGCTGGAAATCAAATTTATGACTAGGTGTTGCAAGCAAAATAATTAGAATTGTTGGTGGGAATAGCCCTGGTAAGTGCATTATTTGTAATTTGTAAATGTTATTCTATATTTAAAAACATTATATTTCCACAGGGACCTTAAAAAATGTCCAGGATAATGAATCACCTTCTAGAAGAGAAAATAATGTTGGAGGGAGTGATTAAAAAAAAAGACCTGGTGTTATTTGAAAATGCAGCTTCAGCATTTTGTGAATGGGAACACAAAGGGAAATGTGAGTCTTTGTTCTGCACTAATGGGGACAACATGATAAACACATTAATTCAATGCGTATATATATATATATATATATATATATATGTATATATATATATAGATTTATATATGATATATACAATTTCATAGGAATTCGACTATTCAGGTATGCTTATATCTAAACAGGTCATGAGTGAGCGGAAGAAGAAATAGATTCTTAAGCAGATATGCTGACTCCATATCCAATCCAATATGCTTGGTGGGAATCTGACAAGGGAATCTTACTCAAGGTCATTTGGGCCTGAGACTTGTTCAATCTCATTTCAGAATGACATTTCCACTGACATAGTTTATCAGCTCTCATTATGTGTATCATGTATAAATGATGTGATCATGATTTAATTCTAGAACTAGAAATGGACTGGATAAAAAAAAAAGAGTATGTTTTTTTTTAAAATATATTTTTATTTTTATTAAAATTGCAATTGCTTTATCTTATGCATAATTTTCAGAGAGGAAAAAAATATCTCTTACATGTGCCTTGATGTACTATTTAATGTCCTTTTTAAGAGACTTTCTGACGGTTTACAATCAATATTATTGGCAAAGCTACAGGAAACAATTTTATGCTGTTGTTTCAAAAAATGTCAGTAAAACAATCTTGTTTGCTTGTGCTTCTATTTCTTGATCCATATTTACAAATATATGACTTCATTATAGCTGATTTCATAGAAATTCTGAGGGCTAGCCATAATAAGTCATCATTTGTGAGATCTGTTACCTATTTTATATTATCACAAATATTAACAAATTATATCAAAACGATTAAAACCGTTATGTTTGAGGGATGCTAGTGACTCCAAATTTGTGGTCACATTTTCAATACTGAGTTTGGAGGTTTTCTACTGAACCTAGCCTTTGCACAGATCCTTGTATACATTTGAACTTTTGGAGCACTAAATAGAATTAGAAAACAAAGAAATTAGGTTTTGAAGTTTGACACCCTTGTGACCGTTACAGATGGATTTACGAGACATCCATGACAGTGGTCGGGGCAGCGATACGTTATGGTGGGGGTCTGGTCAGAACACTGGATACTGTGTTTATTGTATGTTATAAGAAAAAGTCTTGTTATATGCAGACTGTGAACCATATGGTGCCAAACCTCAATAAAAATGTTATTACAAACCCTAAATAGCTCTTCAAATTAGATGGGTAATTTAAACATTGAACCTCTTAAGGGTAAAATGGAGGTAATCAATGTAATCCTCTGATTACACTAAAGAAGTATTGATGGTGGACCAATAAAATGAAAAAAAAAGATATAATTAATTATTATTGTTAATTTAAGAATACATTGCAAAACTCTATATCCACTTGTACCATGCCACAGAATTGGTAATGCTATGCCCAAATCTGCATTTCTATGTATCATAAAATCCAATGAGATTTATTTGGCAGGATCTAGTCTTCATAAAATGATGTTGATTAATAGTAATTGTTGGGTTTACATTAATATATTCCATTTTGTCCTATAGTATTCTTTCAGGTCATGTACGCAATACTGATACTAAACGCAATGGTCTATAATTTTCCAGTTGTGTTTGTTACCCTTTTTAAATAATGAGCTCACATCACCATTGCTCCAGTCCTGTGGCACTGTGCCTGAGGATATAGAGTGCCTGAATATTAAAAATGGAGGTTTGTGAATGCCTTTAGGGCCTGGTGCCTTATCAATGTTAAGTTATTTTCCAGTCACACTTTAACGTCTTCTTGATATAGTAATTTATCTAGTGAGAATTAGGTTATGTTGATCCTATTTCTTAGATTTGTACCCCAGTCATTTATCATTTAACAATGTTTAAGTAATCCAAACTATCATATTGTTCATTCGTTGCTGTTATTTCAAGTTCCCTAATTTGTCTCACCAAACATTTTGCATTAATAGACAGACATTTCTGCATCAGGAAAAAAAACAGTATATACCTAGTACTGACTGCTTCCCTTCCCTTGAACATATAATACATTAATCATATATTACATTGAACAGCTTTATCCTTCCTCACAGTTTTTTAGTTTAATTAATCCTCCAACCTTCTCTTTCAACATCCCTACCTGGCCCTATGTGAAAAAGGAATTGGGCCACCGCTGGAACCACTGTACGGTTTCCATACAGCGACATTATCCATATTGTGTTCCAAGCCTTGTTTTCGCTTCCTGAGGCGGGGGCAAGATTGGAGGGCTATTTAAAATTTCACTATGCTAAGTACCGTTGCCTGTGATAGTTCCTTGTGCATTTTAGCTGGTGCTTTTGACCTTAATCTTGATTCTCCGATTTAGACTTTTTGGCTTGCTTGACCTTCCAGCCTGTCACTAGTCAGTGACCGGGCTTGTGTACTATTTATCCAGACTTCTCTTATCCCAGACCCCGGCTCTCCAAATTTGACTTCAGTTATATAGGCATTTGCTTACCCATTCTCCTTGCCTGTCTGAATTGTTCTTCATTGAAGTACTGGGTTTACCATTTTTGCTGGTCTTCCTTTTGTGAGTTCCTGTATCTCTGGCCTTCCTTGTCATGACACTTAATTACTAAATCAACAATTTCACCAAGTTTAATTTATAATTGGGTTTGATTTCACCAAACATAGCCAGGTATGATTACTGCCAACCCTGTTGAATCTAAACATCAATTAAATAGATTTAAAAACTGGAGACATGCTTTTACTGATTAAATTATATAACACCCCAAATAACTATGGTTGTGCAAACAAACTGAACAATAGTTAATGAAAAAATGAAATGAAATATATAGAAAACAGGTTTTATGCAGGTGCTGACCACAAACAAAAAATGGATAACAGAATCATAGGTGATACTAAAAAAAGTCAGTGATGAGTTTTCTCCTGCTGTCGCTACTGAATATCTGTGTGTCGGGTACAGTGCTCAAAACAAACAAATTTAACCCAGCAGACCTCTACAGTAGACAACTGAACAGAGGGACAAGTGAGGAGCCCGATGTGCATTTCACCAACAATTGCTTTGTCCCTGACCTTGTCTGTATTCCAGGAGAGAATACCGAGGTTTAACTTTTCAGGTTATACTTGTATTTATTAGTAGCTTATAGGTTTCCACCATGATATACTAATTAAATAGTGTAGAAATCCCAATTTTCTTTTTTATTAAAGTCACTAGTTTTTTTTTTTTTTTTTTAATTATCAGCTGTAATTCTTTTATTTATTTTTATGCTCAGCACCTGCATAATACATGTTTCATTTTTTCCAATTCAAAACAAAAACTCCAAAAAAGAGCCAATAACCCTCAGACCTCCACTGATTTTACAGAAAATGTCACCAACTGTTTTGGTATGCACTACATCTTATATGCTGTTTATTCATTGTACTATATAGTGCTGTAAAGTATGATTAATTATTTATGAATGTTGTATGATAGTGACACAGTCCATAATGTAGATTGAATTAATCAAGAACTGGTTATATGTACATCTTTGAGTAGTGCTGTAAGAAGCCAGATAAAACAGAAAAACTTTGGAGATAGACATCTAATAATTTACATCAATTCATATATATCAAGTGTGTCACATTTAAAATCTGAGCTTTAGAGTGTTTGATATGAGACATGTTAAACATGTTAAATCTGAATAAAAGGTTTGCTCATTAGATGTTGTACGTATTTTCTTCCCCTGGGACCTAGGTATATTTGACAGCCTTTTCATGTAATTTCCTTGATATTTCATTATTGTATACATTTGATCTGTTGATTGATTTGACCTTTGGGATCAGGACTACTGGGTCTTTCATGCAATGAGTTTTGGTCTATTCATAATTAGTTTTTTTAAGAATGCTCTTTTTAATTACAAAGTAGCTTAGGGAATGATGACAATGAAATCACAGTTCAGTATTTTGAAGAATATCCACAATAATGTAGATAGAGTGTTGCATAGAAAATGTGATGGGTTAATTTCAATTTTACAGCATGAATTCCCTTTCTGACATGTAAAACTCAAATTCAAAAAGTTATCAGATTATGCCTCTAAAAATGTTTTTTTTTTTTTTTTAAAGTATTGCATTACCAATAACAAAATCATATAATATGACTTAAAGCATGCCTTGTAAATAGGATACATATCTCCTTTTAATATACAGGAACCGAGCCCAATGTGGAAATGTAGAACAATAGCTGTCGACAATACATGCTTTAGACATGCTTGAGACCCTTGCTTGAATATTATAATGTCAAGTGTTCAGCTAACCACCACATCAAAATTCTCAGGGCTGAAACTACCTGCTTCACATAAACAGACAAAAAGGCACCAATTGAGGGAAAAAATGCTTATTGGTATATACATTAGTTGAGTGGGGGTAGTTTTGGGAGGAATTAATATACATTTCCTAAGAGATGAAGTGAGTATTAGAATATGGAGCAAGACAGGAAGAATAAACTGAAAATATCATGGCAGCGGCCAGCCGGCCCGACAATGGAGCCGAGTGGGGCAACCGCTCCAGGCTGCGCTTTTGAAGTAGCGGCGCTTCGCTGCCCAAAGCCCTATTTTTTTATTTTTTTTTTAAAGCCGAGAAGAGAGAGAGAGGGGCGCCGAGTGGTTTTATCTTACCAAGTTGTCAGTACCCGTCAGCGCCCCTATCTCTCTCCTCTGCGAGCCCTCTAGCTCGGTCTCGGTGTCGGCTTGTAATGTTGAGCGCCGGAAGATGACGTCATCTCCGGCGCTCAGCATTAGAAGCCAGCACCGAGACCGAGCAGGGAGACTCACCGCAGGACTGCTGAAAGGTAAGTACGGGGGGGGGAAGGGTAGATAATGGGGGGGCGGCAGGGAGAGGAAGGGTAGATAATGGGGGGGGCGGCATTTTAAACTTCGCCCCAGGCGGCATTTTGTCTTGGGCCGGCCCTGGCAGCGGCGGTGTAAAGAAAAAGGGCAGGAAAGATTCCAGCACTGGATTCCAGCATCATCTTGTTCTGCCACTACAAGTTATGATATGCAACATTACCTTTTGGGTGTCATGTGAGTATATAATGCATTATCAAGTCACACACTCAACCCAGGACATAATGAGTTTAAAGCAGATCTGTTATAAATAAAAAAAACTGGTACTCAATTACCTCCTGGAGCACTCTCATTAAAGCTAATCACATGTAGGGCTGGTGCAAGGAATTTTAGCACCTTAGCCAAAGTCTCATCTTCCCGCCCCTTACATACCGCCCTTGGGGAGGAGTCATGTGAGCACATCATGCACATGACCCCCCCTGCATTGACTGACATAGATCACAGGTTGCACACCCCAAAGGCCAGCCCATGCACCTAGATGGCACACATAGGACTTTGCCCATCTCCCAGGTTGCACCCACAGGGCTTGCCCCAGCACCGAATTTGCGCACATAAGAACTTTCCCTAGCAACAAGGTCATCATTCTCTGTCTCATTACCCCTCCTCCTAATTCTCTTTACCTCGTCCTTTTTCCTCTCTCTCCCCTTTTGCTTTATCTCTTCTTCTATGTTTTCTTCCCCTGTTCGTTCCCTTTGTCTTTCTTCCTGTTTTCTCCCTACCTCCCTTCTCTTTTAACACTCCCCCTTCTCCCCACCTCTCTTCATCTCATCTCTTCCTTTCCTTATCTCTCTTCTTTCTCTTGATCTCTCCACTTTG